>NW_004797592.1:335522-338022 GCF_000002075.1 Aplysia californica
TGGGGGTGGGGTGGAGTGGAAGTGGAGAGTATGTTTTAAAGTTTTGATGTGTTTGCATTTATATATGTTTTAAAAACCATAGAAGACGGGTGCATGGACATGTTTTTTTCTATCCTGTTTAGAATAAAGTATCTCTGTGGATTATGTTTCCTTTATCATTTGATATATTTCTTTTCTTCCAGTGCGTGCACATTTTAGGTCTTGTATTGACAGCCAACTGCTAAAGCAACACAATCTTCTCACACCAAGTGACTACATTGTGCAAGAGCCACTGCCTGTTCCAGCCCCTCAAGGTAACGAATATTATATTTTCAAAGTGTGTCATGATGTGGTGGATTCAGGGATCGTCAATTTATTGGCATATGGAGTTATTAGTATCATCTTAAACTTTGTTAATTTATCTTGCATTTTGCGAAAAAAAGAATACTCGTCTTTCTTGAATAGAAGTCAAGATATTTGTGATTGAAGGAGGTGGGGGTCACCTGATGTAAGAGGTAAAATTAATGAGGAAATAGCCGCCAAAATTTGGTTACTTTCAAAGCTTGAGTTTTTTTGGAAACTGCCAATTTACAGATTTTGTGTCTGTGATTGATGTTTTTCAATAAAATTCACACAGAAATGTGCTCTTAAATGGTCATCAAAGCTACCGAACCCAAAAAATAAGAACATTTGAATAAAATCACCCTGTGGCCAGAAAAATGCCAGTTTCCCTGATTACATTATTTTGACGAGTACCTGATTTCACCACGCTGCCTCACAAATAAGCTATTGTATTCCTTCTTCCCCCCTCATCCTCTAGTAATGTTTAGAAAGGTCTATAGATATTTTTAAAATGTATTAAGTGTAATGGGAATTTAAGGCATATCAAAGAAATAAGAAGCGTGATGTGACAATGTGTGACTAGATGTACTTTTTGCTTCTATACTCTATTCGGGACAGTTAAATTCATTTTCATTATTGCAATGCAAAGATAAGATGATGGAAAAAATTTGTTTGTTACTAACATTTTTCTCAGAAACAGAGTGTTGTGAATGCTGGCCACAGCACCGTAAGTATATTGTCCCCCCCCCCCCCCCCAAGACGTTTTAATATTGCATTCCTTGAATTTTGACACACCTTTCATTTTGATGTTTGAATTAAATTGAATTGTATGTTTTCTTCAGTATTTTCCCATATCACATGAGATATGCATTCCTTTATCTTATCACAGTGTGTTAGCCTCAAATACTAGCACTAAGTCTTTTCAATGTTGATGTGGAAGTCACAGACTCAGTTCTTTTTATCTGAGCAATGAATCTTGTTTGGTTACTGGTTGGGACTCTGAGAAGACTCATAACAAATACAAGTCATGTAAATCATCCTGGTCTACATATAAAGACCAAAAATGAAAATGTAGCTGCTTGTCACGCTATTTGAATTTTCCTGAAAAGTGGCAATTTGTTTTCATTTGAATGAAGCAGCAGCCAGAAAAATGTGTGACTGTTGAAGTTCTTCGTGAAATAGTGGTGGATTTTAAGGGTTAGGGAGGCTAGTAAAATGAAAATTATCCGCAAACAAGTGTAGAAAACTTGATTGTGGTAGATTTTGAACTTGATTCTCATGAAGACACCAATATATAAGGATTCTCTGACAGGCTGGATCTAGGGGCATGGGTAAATCTGTGAAAACTAAAGGGGACATGTGGTTGCAAGGAAGGGGGCTGTGTGTGAGTCAAAATCAAAGTTAGTTACAGCAGGTCATCATTAAAACAACTTGTAATAATCTTATCACATAATAATTTTGTGGCATACTAGGACAAAACTGATATTCTGTAAAAGCATATTTACAAACTTAATTATCATCAAGCCTCGTTAAGATGTGAAGGTATATATGGAATAATAGTACTTTAAAGTATCCGTCCTTAATTTCATTTGATAAATGTGACCAATACATTGTCCAAGTTTGCATGCTCAGAACAAAAACTCAAAACATTAACAATGGTGATTTCAGGAGATCTGAACTTCACTACCTGTAAATATGTAATTGAAAGTATTGTTGCAGCACCGAATATTACCTTGACTTTGATAGCAATGAAGATTTTATAGCAATGAAGGCTTCTACAGTGTACTCAAGAGTAACTGTTGTGGCAAAAATGTACTTATAGGCTATTTGATTTCATGTTCAATGTGGAAATAAATGTTTTGAAAGTCACCTTGAAATGAGTTCTAAAGAGTAAGAAGAGTTTGAACTAATGTCAGTTACATACGAAGGTTTTACATTTATCAATAGGTAAAGAACTTTTTTTCTTTGCAGGACCAAAAATTCCAGACTATGCGCGGGACACACTTGCTTCACGTCAACACAGTCGTCAGAACACAAAGTTAGAAGGAGAGGTTCCTTTAGCTTGGATGCCTGGGGAAAGCATGGAGTTTCCAACATTTGTATCAGATATTGACATTCGAGAAGAAACAGAGGAGAAGGAAGATAAGAGCTCAAAAGTGGTAAGTAATGTTTCTGCGTA
>NW_004797592.1:343022-365115 GCF_000002075.1 Aplysia californica
TAAGTTTGTAGTGTCATTAGCAAGAATTCTGTTGCGGTATTGTGTATATGTAATCTGAATGCCTTTGTCCATACCACTGAAGGAAAAATTTCCCCAAAATGAAAAAATTACGTTTCTTTTATTTGTGATTAATGTAGCATTTTTTCTATCTTAAAAAAAAATTGGTGCTTAGACTGTGATCCCCAACATCACAAAGATTACCATCAAGCAGCCTCCGTTTGAGATACACCCTGCAACCTTTGAGCTGGGCAAAGGCCAGTCCACAGTGCTGGAAGTGCTGTTTAACCCTCAGGCAGAGAAAACATATGTGCAAGAAATGACGATTGCTTGTGACAACTGTCACGCTTCACATTTCAAGATCAAAGGTAAGTTTTTATTCTGTGGTGCATTATTTGCTTTGATCAAATGAAGCAGAGCTGTTATTGGTGTCAGTTGTATTCTTCGTAATTTTAAGTACAGAAGCACATTGGTAGCTTGAGGTTAAAATCAGTGGTCTCACAAAGACTGGCTCTAGATAATGAAGCAAAAGAAATGTAGTTTAGAAAAATGTCATCATTAGCTCAATTATTGTGAATGTTGGTCAGGTGTATTTGCTTATGTCACCGGCAAGGGGACCAGGTGTGGACATGCTCTACATGCCATGATTCTGATTGATCATTAAAGTAGACTCATGTTAATTAAAATAAGGTCAACAAATCTACATTTTTTCCCCCTTTCTATCTACCAATATTTCTTCTGCTTCATTTATAACTCGTTCATTTTCTTGTGCTGTGACTGGAAATGGTGCATAATGAAGTAAGAGGTTTTAAAAAATTATCATTTTTTAGGTGCATGGGAAGGGAAAATTTTAGTTTCAAAGGAAAACCAAATATCAATTTTCTCCTTTTCTGTTGCATCTCTCTTAGAATGAATTCATCAACAGCTTTGAAATACTGGTTTCAAAGGGTTTGATTTTAATTCTTGTGTATTTCATGTCTTAATATATATTTGTCTGCTTTTAGTTAAATTTCCTTTTACTGAAAATGTAAACGATATCAGTAACACTATCACAATTTTCCATCTCTTAGGTGAGGGAGAGGTTGCTCGTGTGGGTCTTGCTAGCGTAGAGCGAGGTCTGTCTGAACCAAAACTGAATGAGATGAATGATGTCTCTGCAAAGAACCTTCTGAAGTTTGATGATCTCAATCCTTTCACTTACACAGAGAGGACAGTGAAAGTATGCAACTTCACGTAAGTGAATTAAGTTTTTATAATGTCCTTATGAGATATTATTATAATCATTAACAATTGTGACATTTTTATTAAAAGTTTGATAAGCCTCTCTCGCTTTAGCACAAAGCTTTTGATTGTGAACAAATTTTGTCTCAGTTGTGATCAGTGTGAGGTGTATACTTTCCTATCAAGTTCGCCTAACAAATGGTTCATGCGTAACGAAATTAAAAAAAAATTCTTGTGTGTAAATACCCTTTGAAAGTGTGTCACTGCTCACTGAGCATTTTTCATTTCCTTCATTTCATAGGAAGGTGGAACTTCCGTTCCAGTGGATGGTATACAAACCCATCATGCCCAAGGATACCCAGGCTTGTTTGCCCTCTTCACAGCCTGCAGAACATTCTGAGGAAGAGCGTGTGCCTGACCTTGACTCTGTATTCAGTGTATTCCCCACCAATGGCATCTTGCAGCCAGCAGAAATCGCAGACTTCAAATTTACATTTGCTCCTCCAGCTGTAAGTGATTGTAGTAAAGAATAAAAAAGACAGCTTCATTGGACCTTATAGGGAGATTTGTCTAGCAGTGACATGAATAAAACACTCAACAGGTAACATCATATCAAGGAATGATTGAAGGGAAAAGTAAATCCTAGATGCAAATAGTTTGATTAAGTTAATTAGACAGTATAACAGAAGGAGGAGTCAGATTAGGTGGAATGACTCTATTTTACCTTCTACTGTTTTCATGCCTTGTTTTTTTTACTCTTTTTTTGTCAGAATTCTCCTCCACCAAATACAATAATGTGTTTGGACATTTATCGCCCACTGTCATTCGGTAAGCGTGGGGTTTTGCTTTTGGTCAGTGTGTTTATGTTATCTGCTCTTTCTTCTTTTCAGTATGGCTGTTATCTGAATCTGTTCCCAGCAAAATGTATGTGTTTATAGTGCTTGCTCACTGCTAACTACAAGTGACAAATTCCAGAATGTTCTTTTGATACCAGTTGTAAGTTTTCATGAAAAGAGTAAGATTATCTAATATTTTGTCTGTGTGTATGCAGGAGGGGAACTTCCACAGCGTGGTCCACATGATGCTTCAGCACGTGCCTCCACGGAAAGAGAGCGTGAACTCTGTGGACGGCCAGTCCCGACCCGGCAGCACAGAGGGGGTGGCAGGTAACACGGAGGAGGAAAGCAACAACATTCTCTCAGGGGGAGGAGGTCAGTTTTCGTATGATGTTGATTAATTAATTAGTAATATATAATTCAATGTCTATGTATACCTGCATGTGCTTTTACGGTTCTGTACAGCCAAAAAAATTTTCCTCTGGGATAATAAAGTATTATCTTATCTTATCTTATCTTATCTTATTTTATTTTATCTTATCTTATCTTTTCTCAATGCATACCACTCTTTTAGTAATGCTAGGTTAATGAAAGAGTTATTTTGGCCAAACGCTTGGTGTTTTAAGTTTCCAAACAGGAAAGGTATTGCATTTGAAGAAAGAATGAAAGAGGAGATCTTTTTGTGTTCATTGAAAAAAAATATTAGTTGATCAAATTTAATAGTGACGTGTACCAATTTTCAAGCAATGCTTTAATAAAGAAGTGATATTTTATTGTTTTGGATAGGCCTATCTAATCATTGACTGAGGAAGGGGGAGCACTTTTTTCTTTAAATCCCTCTTGGCATGCGTTGAAGTGTTTGAAAAATGAAAATAAAGCTCCACTTTAAGACTGAAACAAATCAAATGTAAAGTTCTGTTGGAAAAGAAATTTTGAACACAATGTAAAGTAATGACTTTAAGATTCCTTGGTTACATAGAAAATGAGAAAGTGAAACTGTAAAACAATTTTCACAATTATTAGTTTTCACAGAAGATACTTACAAGAGTATGAATGAATATAAACAGAGGGGTCGAATTGAGATTCGGTCAAAAGAGATGGGGTGTTCTTAATTAAAAAAAGAGAGGCCAATTAGTAAATAGAAAAATGCAGAATATTAGATTAGATTCAGTTGTCCTTGAAATAGTTCTCTCCTAGGGAAATTTTATGTTAAAAATGGGAGCATATATATAAATCGCCAGATAAGTCTGTGGGTATATAAGCCATCTGCAATTGTAGAAGGCTGGTACACTATAAAGCTCCTCCACGAATAGCAAAAGGCTGCTAGAAATCTGACATCTCGAGTCTGCTTTTAGATGATTTCATCCTTTGCCCTCACCAGTTTTGCCTTTCCGTGACATCACTGGACTAGAGGTTGAAGTTAAGGGTGAATGTATTCCTCTCAACGTAGTACTTCACCCCTATGCCATGTTTGTGAGTGCCCCATCTCTCGTTGGTTCTACAATCAAGAGGCTTTTTACGGTGAGTAAATCAGAGTTTATTTGTTTTAGTTTACTTTCAAAAAAGTTTTGAGAAGATACATTTTTTTTTCGAGTTACTTTGTCAGGTGCATAGAGACTTTTTAAAGATAATGTTTTAATGGCTGAAACTTTTCTAAAGGAAATCATCCCTTTGATTTTAAATGAGAAATATGTTATTTTGAAAAGAATGTGACCTGGTTAGAGCAAATTAGTAAATTTTCACAAGCTCCCCTGACTCAAGAAGATGTTAAAGGTTATTCCTCTTTGGTGAAGTAAAATTCCTACTTTTATATGATCATTTTTTAAGAAACCTTTATTGAATTGTAGGCCTACTGTATTATTTTGTATTTGCAACACCAGTTGTACCTTAAACGATTTATATGTTTTTGAGCTTGATTCAGTGTCTCACTGAAGAAAGCCACTCTCAAGAAGTTTATGATACCTTACTATTCAAGTTCTTGACAGTTTGAATCTATACACTGACAATGGAGCCTGCTATGGTATCTTTGATGAGACTGTAAAATATATAGACACTTTCATCTTTGTACTTTTTAAAATGTTCAAGCTGATTTCAGAACGTAAACAAGGATATTGATGATGCTGTTTATTATCTTTTTCGCAGATGGCTAACCACAGCTACTCAGCCATCACATTCCAGTGGGAGCCGTATACAGACAGTTATCTTCTGGAAGTTGAACCTCCATTTGGGGAATTAGGTAAATAGTAGGTCAATTTGTCTGCAACAGGTCAATGTTCTGTGTTTATTTTCATCCCATGTCTTGAAGTTAGCTTACTCATGTGGAGACTAAGTTTCTATGTAAGAAGTGAGAAGATGAAATGTTACTTAGTTTGTGGGCTGCAGTAGTCGATAAACTGCAGTGAGTTTTTGTAGAAGTTTAAATATGGGAAGAAGCCATGTTGATAATTTTGAAGAGGAGCATGCTCTTTCATTTGGACTTTGGGTTGATTGCAAAAACTTCTTAAATATATATATAAATTTGTGTCAATGTGGCTGAGTTTTTGACTGTTTATGTGTAAGCAAGTGTGTGCATGCGTGCGAGCGAGCGCGTGCACTTGTGTGTGTGTGTGTGTGTGTGTGTGTGTGTGTGTGTGTGTGTGTGTGTGTGTGTGTGTGTGTGTGTGTGTGTGTGTGTGTGTGTGTGTGTGTGTGTGTGTGTGTGTGTGTGTGTGTGTGTGTGTGTGTGTGTGAGTGTATGTGTTAGTCAACTTATTTACTCAGTTATAATTGTTCTCATTTTTTATTTGCTTTGTGGTTTTAGATCCTGGAATGGCAATGGATTTGGAGGTCAGCATAACTGGCATAGAACCAGGGAAGATCAGTCATACCTTGTTGTGCTATGTGATGAACATGGCGGAACCACTGCATTTGCACGTGGATGCACACTTCAAGGTAACGATCACAGTCTCTTGACAGATAATCGCTTTGTTTTCTTGTATGAAACAGTACTTTACATAAGCGTGTACACTTTCTTAACTTACAGTGTAGAATATATCACTAAGAACTTGATTCAGATGATATCAAATCCATGAGGTTATTACTTTTCTTTTGAAAATTTCTTTAAAAACATACATTTCCTCTGATGTTTTAAGAATCATTTTTATAAGAAATTCAAACTTTTTCAATGTAAGTGTGGATGTTAGTTTATCTGTGCGCTTCCTTTTCTTACTTTGTAAAACTTCCTTAGCAGTTTTTGTACATAGTCAAAATACATATTATATAGATTTATCAGAGAAACTCAAATTGTTTACAAAGGTTGTCATGATAATGATAACACAGAATTAAAAGGTTAAATTAAGCTAATGAGCTAAACACAAAATCATATATCGAGGTAAATGTGAATGAGTGGGTTTTGAAGGACAAAACTATATGAATTAGTACAAGCTTTCGTCATAAATTTTTATTTTATTTTGCGTTGTGATGTAATAGATTCATAATACAAGGTAAATGACTGTCAAACTTTTGATTTCACAGGGTCCTGAGCTTAGAATCGAAGAACCGTCCATCAACTTTGGCCTTGTTCGTGTTGGCAAGTCTGAGCAGAAGAAAATGACCATTGTCAACGCGTCACAGATAGTGGTCAAGTTCAACATTGTGGACTCCCCCACAGGAGAGGAGTGTGAGGACTCCATGGTAATTATGACTAAAGATAGCTGGTTCATGTTTGTTGTGTGCTTTCTTGTGAAAAAGAAAAATGACTTAACTCATAGTATCTGATGCATGAGAAGAGAACGTCCTGTTTTAGAAGGTCAGCGTGAATGAGTACTGAGTAACATGTTGCTGGGTTGTTAGTTTGTCTCATGTTGTGTTGTTGCTCCCATAAGTGAGTTGGGGAGGAGGTGGAGGATTAATAAATAGGCCTATTGATTTAGATTTTTCTGATCTGGAAAGGCCCATTATCATCATCATCGTCATCATCATCATCATTATCATCATTGTTGACTGCAAAAAGACAAAAAACGGTGGAGATTTGTAAGATTTTCAAAAATTTTACACGTTCAACGTTTCCCCAACTAAGGGCTGTGTCAGAATATAAAAAAGAATATTAATGACAAGACTACTCATCATCATCATCATCATCATCATCATCATCATCATCATCATCATCGTCATCATCGACGTTGTCATTGTCCTTGTCATCATCATCATTGTTGTCATCATCGTCATCGTCACCATCATCATCTTCATCATCATCATCATCATCATCATTAGACTAGTCATAAACATTGGTAAAAGTACAAAGAGCTACCAACCATTTTGTAATTCTGTTTACGAAAGTCCCCCCTAAAAAAAAAAGAAATAGGACTCATATCTAAATAATAAACCTGACATGAATGTTTGTTTGCTCAGGCTGCCAGTGACCTTAGCTTCTCTGAGATGTCAGGGGAACTGAAGCCCCTGGAGAGACGGACTGTGACCTTGACCCTGGCCCCCACCTGCGTGAGGTCGGTCAAACGTGTCGTGCAAGTGGAGTATGATGGTGGGGAGACTTGGTAAGAAGCAGTAATGAGATGATGCACACTGATCTTTTTATTTTCTCTATCAGTTAAAAAAATGAAATTTGTCAAGTATAACAGTTGCCATTTGAGCTAAAGAACCTGACCTGACCATCAATTATTTATTTATAGAGGCACCAGCCATCCATGTCCAGGTGCTGTTTTAGCCTCTTTTTCCTGTATGCGGATTAATAATATTATTATCTTTTTGCCAATTTATTGGTTCTGCTTCTATGTACCCCATATCTATGGTTCTCAACCTGGAAATCGCCCATAATTCGCTGTAATTGCCCCCCCCCCCCTTACCATTTCTCATCTTTCCCCCCCTTATAGTGTCATCATTTATGCTACTGTCTATTTTTATCAATAACACGATTATGGATAAAGGGCAGTATTAATGATAATTGAAGAAGAAGAAGAAGAAGAAGAAGAAGAAGAAGAAGAAGAAGAAGAAGAAGAGGAAGAAGAAGAAGAAGAAGAAGAAGAAAAGAAGAAGAAGAAACACGGTCATAACATCAATATAAAAAACAATAATACTAACAATAGAATTGATTTGAGTAAAATAATGAAATAATATTAAAATAATAAATGCAGTAATATTGTTATAAATCAAAATTTCTAAAAGGACACTATTGGATTCCTCCGATTGTATGGGATCAGATACCTTGTATGAATACGTTAAATTAGATAATTCAATCCATACAATTTGAGGTTGTATGTTCAGATCACCATTTTTTTTTTCAAGAAGAAAGCAGATGTCTATTCTCATTTTGTGTTTGGTCATTCTATTGAGTTACCTCTATAAGACCAATCTCCTCGTGGTTTAAGGTTTAATTCTGAAGAAATTAACTTTCTTATCTCCTACTTTTTCTGCAAGCTGAAAATAAAATACTCATTTTGAAATACAGGCTCTAGTATTAGTTGTAGTGATATCACCACAAGTCTGATAAAACGATTTAGTTGCTGTATTTGTTTTGGTTGCTGTCACTATCCAGTAACCTTTGGGATCATGACCATTGATCCAATGCCATGTTATAGAATATAAAAGTCTTTCTGAGGTGATCTGTTTTGATATTTTCTTTAGTCTATACAAAAAAATTCACAAACTTTTTTTTCGTTGCTTCATGTTATCCTACTGCTCTCACAGACACTTGCAAGAAATATTTATGTACTGGAAATTGTTCACAGAATTCATCCTTCTTTAGAAACCTTTGTTACAGAAATTTGATGTTCCTGGAATTTCTCAAAGAAGAAGGAGGAATATACCATGTTCGAAAGTCACAGTTATCCTTGTTGCTGTGGTATAGTTGTTTTAAAGCTATATTCCAGATCCTCTTTTGTTTTTTGTTTTTATTTTATTTTTTAAACTTTCTTGTTAACTTTCAGTCACATTGGAGTGTACGGGGAGGCTCAAAAGCCCATCATATGCTTGCTGGAGTGTGACAAATTCTTGCCCGAGGTCTACCTTCAGGTTCCTGTTGTCTTTAATGCTGTGCTGCACAACCAGACCCTGCTGCCCACGACTTTCAAGTGGGGAAAGGTTAGTGCTAGTTGTTGTTTACCTATGGTTAAATGCCATTTATTTGAGCATATCAGGCCTAATAGTGAAACATTTACAGTGTCTTTGATATGTAGAGATAACTACTGATCCTTATGGGAAGTCAGGTGTATTTTCTAATATTCTCTTAGAAACACTGCAATTTGTTTTGGATGCATTATAGTTCTGGTCTTTTGCCTTGTAGCAAGAATCAGTAAAGAAAGAAACCTTTTATAGACCATAAAGTATAGAAGGGTAGAGAATGTACATTTTTTTGCACATCAGAATCCATTTAAATAAATATAGACTTCCTTATCTCTTGAAGGTGGATAAAAATATAACACAATAAAAGTATTTGAAAGAAGATTTCATTTATTTCAGTTTGTATCTACTTTTCCTTTTGTCCATCTTTCTTTTATGTGTATCTGTCAACCAAGGGTCTAGTCTTGCAATGTATGACCTCCTTAAGCTCAACTGTATAGAGCTGACTTCAAAATAACGTCTTGAATCCTGTAAGGTGTTTAATTCATAGACTTCCCTCTACCCCTTCACTATCTCCTTTTATTAAAAAAAAAACGAAACATAAAACCTTAGAGAATTAAGGAGTGTAAAAGGCATTGATTATTGAAATGGATAAAACTTGCCACACAGTTGTTACTTACAGAAAACTAATTGTCTTTTTCAGGTCGAAGGATCACAGAAAGATGACTGTGTGATTGAAATCCAAGAGATTGAAGGCAAAATAAAAAGCTGGGAGCAGAAGTCTGTTGCCATTGCCTTCACCCCATTGAAAGCGGTAAGAACATTGTGTGTATTTTGTTACCACAATGCATGAGTGAGAGATAAAGGGAAAACAAGAGAGTAAAAAGAAGAGATAGTGGATGCTAAAGAAGGATATGACTGTTTCTCAGAGCACCAAGATTTTTATTCTTTCGTATTGATTTTTTTCAGTTTTCAAAATGCTGTTGTAAAAATTGGGCAAGTTATAATAATGCTTACTCTGTTTCAGTGAAGTGAGAGGATGAGTTATCTGTTGTGCTATTGTCAAGCGATATTGATTAATGATCAAACTCCTTTTAAAGAATTACTCAGAGGAAGTGGCAACAAAAGGTATGTGGCAGACACATTTTATCTTGCAACTTCCCAATGGTCAAGTTTGTGGCTTGTGGTTTTGGAATCTGACAGTGAATGTGGCTGGCCAACAAGCAGATGTGGCTCCTGTTTGTGAGTTCTCTTGCATTATGGGATCGCAGAACTATTGTCATTTTGGTTATGAGTTCACTCAGAAGAAAAACGTGTGCTTAGGCTGTCAGATTCAGCTGTTGGGTTGATGATTTGAAATACCAGGTAAGACAAGATAAGTACATGAAAATCTGTACACATCATGATTTTGATATATCTATTAAGCTAATTAGGTACATTCTATGTGATTTTTTTTTCACTTTTGGTGACTCAATCCGTATTTAATTTTTTAATGCTTTTTGAATAGTGTGACAGGTTGAAGACACTGAAATTGGTTTGAAAATTTTATGATTTCTCCATAATCTGTGGAAAATAAAGAGAAAGCTAACTTTCTGACACTGATTTCTTTTTCCTCTTTAAGATGTCGTACTCTGAGGTGAGACTGCCCTGCAAAGTTGGTGGCCAGGAGGAAGAACTGTTCTTGAATGTGAGCTGTGATGTCCGGACTCTGGCTGTGTCGTACAAGACCTCTACAGACAGTCATCTCATCAGGTAAGTGTGCTGATTAATAGCCTACCTCTTCATTGCTATGCGTTTCTTTGTAAAAAGGAAAAGAAAAAAACCCTCAAGACCACTTTATTTTGTACTTTAAAAAATATGTCTCCCAATTGTGCTGATGATATTAAATCAAGTTTTTAAAGTGCAGAAACAAGTGAAGGAATTTTCATATGCATAAACACCATTCATGGCTGCCACAGTGCTGCACTCTGTTTTTTACACATTGGTTGATATGCTTTGCTCAAAGACACACTGTGGAGCTTTCAGCAACTTTTGGGAGAGACGCCAAACTTTGTGGCTGTACCAAAATTCTGAGAGCAGGCTACTGTATATTTCTTTTTTATATTTAACTTTAGTTTTACCATAGACTGAATGACTGTTATTGTATTAAATGGGTTCCTTACTGAATTATGCAAAAACTGAGTTGAGCAAATGTCGTAGGATCTTTCTGTTGAGGACACTTTAATTGTAAATGTAAATGCAGAATTTAGCGTAATTCATTTTAAGAACATTGCAAAGCTTTGATTAGAGATGAAATTAAAAAAGTTCAGTATTCCCAAAATAGTAACTGACATAACTAGTTGTATACCTTCCAACTGCACTTAAAAGTTTGATCTGTACATTTACTTACAAGTCAGGTAATAACTAGGAATCTTTGTACAGCAGCATTTTAATAGACCAATCTAGTATGATGTAGCAACAAAAGCATATTTTGAATGCCTGATAAGATAAGATAAGATAAGATACATCTTTATTGTCCAGATCCTGGCACATTGGTTTGGTGTTTCACCACGTGTACACACACACACACACACACACACACACACACACACACACACACACACACAGATAAGACAAGAGATAACAGCACAGCACAAACATTATCTTCTGCATCATACACGGAGTGTCTAACTCTAATATATCTGACAGAAAGCAAAAATCTTTATTCTTCTTTCCACCCACAGTGATGAGTTGCTTTTGAACTTTGGTGACGAGAATGCTCTAGGAGAGACGGTCAAGAGATATGTGCACATCTGTAACCAGACAGCTATCTGTGCACCGTTCAAGGTGTCAGTGGAACATTTCACAGCGACTTTGCCCGCACCCCCAGAGGGTGGGGACACACAAACAGCTCGCAGGTTTGTCTTTTTCTTAAATGTATAATGGAATCTTAGAATGTCCATCATGCTCTCATTAAAAAAGCTATGTGAATTATTTGTATTTGTGTCTGTATGTGAGTGTTGCATTTGTGATCTTGTGTGTGTGTATGTGTATGTTTATGTTTGTGTGCATGCTCATGTGTCTTTATTTTCTACAATGTTATGTATTTATATTTTGTGGGACAGAAACTGCCATAGGCTGACCCTCTGCTCCTTTAAAAAAAAAATGCAGTAACGTTTGTCTTATTCAGTCACATCTTTATGCTCTTTACCTTTGAAAGCATATCTACAAATGAGAACAGTGAGAATGCAACAAGGTTTCCATACATAATATGTTTGCTAGTGGTTACTGAACTTGCCACATTTAGTGTGCGCAGTTAATTTCATTTCAACTATGAATTGTATTATGAGTGTGTCAGTAAAATACAGGACAGTCTACTTTGTTTGCATTTTGCTTTTCTAACAGTCAAAGGAGAAACCTGCTCAACAGGACTCCGAATATTGCGGATCCTCTGAGCAAGACACCCCTGAAAGCAAAAGAAGGTAAATTTGGCGTATACAGGTAATGGAAAGATTATTTTTGAAATGATGGTATCTGTTCGGATGTTGTTTTTATTTGGAAGTTAATGTCTGTCCGCTGATTTTTTGCCTTTTGTCAATTGTGACCGTCTGTCAACTTTTCTGAGGTTCTAAATTTGATCTGTTCTTTATAGCTGTCAAGCTTAAAAATTTTTATTTCCTTTCTTCAGTTCCCCATAAAGTTGACCTTTTCATAGAGGAACATAGAGAAAATAAAAGAGGAAGAGATTTTTAACATGGCAGCCATTGACTCATCAGCTCTTAGATGATTTTTGAGGACATGAAATGGTATCTGTATGCTTGTTTTCTGAAGGCTTCTTCACCCTGTTATATTCTTGTTTATTTCAGACTATAACAAACTGGTTCTGCATGAGAAGAAAGGAGCTGCTTTCCTGGTTCTTCCAGCCACTGGTATGTTACAACCATTCGAGGAACAGGCCGTGGAGGTCATGGCTCACTCAGACATGTGGGGCAGTTACCATGACAACCTCATATTCAAGGTAAATTCTTGACAGATCTGGTGTTTGTTTTCTTTTGTTTTATGCAAGTTAGACTGTTATAGCTTGGAATGAGTTGTGCCTTTTATGTTTTGCTGAAATAATGCAAAGGTGCTTCTTTTCATTCTGTTGAGTGAGAATTGTTTCCTGTTAATGTTTAGTAACGTTTATTTTATATGATTACATCCTTAGGTTTTACTTTAAATCCTGGAAAAACTGCAGTTAAAAGTAAAACCAAAGAGACAACAAGTCAGGGGTCACAGAAGTGCTTTTGGGCCAAGAGCCTTCTTCCAGATATTTTCGAGCAATAAAGTTGTAAAATTTTAAGATTGATCTTGGTAGAGAGGTTTGCTACTTGTATTAGTGTTTTATTTATTTCTATTTCTTTAACTTTGATGGACAGGTTGGAGATTTAGATGATGTCAAGATCCCAATGGACATGAAAGTTCTTGGATGCCCTCTCAGCTTCCAACTGACCGCTGGTCAACCAGAGCAGAAGCCGGTCGTCAGGTACAGTAACTGTAAATGGGATGAGATATATGATTAGTATGGACTGATGTAAATTCTTTTTTGTATTTTTTTAGAAATCCAGTCTTCTTGTCATATTGAAATACTGGTTTTTGATTGATACAGTTTGGTATTTTTAAAAATTTGAATTTTTAACTATTTGAATAAAAAGGTCTGAGATAGACATTTTAGAACACAACTAAATTGTGTCTGGAGTGACTCAAATAATGAATGACATAACTGGAAAGCTAGTATGAAAGGAACTATGAAATATTCTTTTTTTTTTCATTTTGTAGTAGTTTGTAACAAATGTAAATGTTACTTATCATTGAGGAATGTTGTGACTTTTTGTAAGATGAATCTGCTACTGCCTTGTCTAGGTTTGGGACCCATGTGTCAGGTGTGAGCCCTATCAACCGGAAACTGAAGATCAACAACTCCAGCCCCAAAGGTTTGTTTTTGTATTGTTGTATTAAATTTTCCTCACAACGTATTAGGCACATACAATTGAAAAGAAAATGCTGCTTAACTCTTTCAGTACCGTGTACCGATACAGCACTGCCTTTCAGTACACGATACAGCCATGTGCTGATAGATCATCATACTAAAAGAGTTAATAGCATAGTTAAGTATAAATGATTATTGATTTTTCAAATTTTGAGTGGGTAAGTGGTTTGGCAAGTAGCTAGAAATCTTGTGTACAGTCACTTCCAGGATCGGCTCTCTTGTTTCTGGTGTATGCTCATGCAAAAATCACTTGATTTCGGGAGGGCAGACTTCACATTTTACTAAATTGTACCAAGTGGTATATTGACAGTTATTAATTTGTCCCATCCCTCTTTGAATACCTTCTTCACGTGGATATGAGGCTACACTTGCAGCTCATTACAAGTATCTCTTTCATGTTAAAATGTTGTGTGCCTCAGGTAAAAGGATATGAAGTATTTTTAGAAATATAGGTGTGTGTAACGTCTATCTCAATGAGCATTGTAAAGACCTGGTTTATGAGATCTGGTCTGTCTTGACCATGGAAGGATTTAAAAAGTACCATAATTTATTGCATTTCTATCAAACCTTTTAAAAAAAAGTTGAATGAGCGTTTATTTTGTATAGTGGCTTGTATCTCATACAGAAATTTCAATGATTGAAGGATTTTCTACATCTCCATTACAAAGGATGTAAAAGCAATGTTATCTTAAAAAAGAAGGATGGACTCATGGTAAAGTCAACTGTGTTGGCCACAGGGATGTTTCTTTAATGTTGTGTTGTCAGTGGCTTTTAAGAATCTGATGCTTAAAGCATCTACGCTGAATTTAAAAAAAACATTTTGGGACTTTTCATTCATTTACAAACGGCGTGGCGAGAAATTTATGTTGTTCTTATTTCTGTACTCTATTCAACAATGCAAGGGTGTTTTATCTTCAATTTGACTGTTTTCAAATGACAAGTGCTAGTCCCTTTTATTTACTGGATAGTCTTGGAGGGAGAACAGTCACTCTGATGTCATTTTGTGTTGGAGGAAAAAAATCTATTGCCTATCTTTTCTGTTCCAGATGTGCGTGTAGACTGGCAGGTATTTAAGCAAGAAAACAACCCAGACAAGCTGATCAACTTCATTACTTGCTTTGGCAGAGCCTTCCCTCCAAGGGATAAATTTGGAAATGAAATCATTCCTGAGAAGAAAAAAGGTAAAACATTTGAGCTTTAGTGTATGCATTGAGTGTATAAGTATATACTCTGTCACTTTGTTAAATATACACTGTGTTAAATGCAAATAGCTAGTTTCACAATGAGCCGATATTTTAAAAAAATTCAGGAATACTAATTCAATCAATTTTAAAAATGAAAAAAACCCAACAACAATACCGAAAGTTAACCTAACAGGTTTATTCCCGACTTACAAGTGTGTGGGGGTGGTCTACAAAATTAACAAGATCAGTAACGTGTATGATGTCCTCTTGTATTGATGATGGCCTGACATTGTCGCCGCATGGAATCAATCAATTGCTGCACTACCTGTTGAGGGATGTTATTCCACTCTTCATGCAATTCTCTGTCAAGTTGAGGAAGTGTCTGAGACTGGTGTTATCGCATGTTTTACATCTCATATCTGGTTTGTTTTGCTGTTTTGAAACGATTCCGTAGCTGCGACAGATGTATAAAAGAACCTCTCTTGGAGTAGTTTTTCTTCTCCCAAGTCGACGGGGTCGATCCTTTTGTGATCCTGTTGTTCTCTCACAATCCATTGTTGTCTTCACTGTTTTTCTTTTTACATTTAAGATGTCTCGCTACAGTGGATACTGAGGCACCCCCGCAGATCATTCCAACAGGCTTATTTCGCACATTTTCTTTTAGGCGTGGTATCTTGAAACTAACTTAGACAAGTTTCATCATTGACGAATTGTTACTAAAATGACAAAGCTTTGATGTGTATTTATTTTTTTAACAAATCATTTCTCTGTCAAGAGTTATTCTAAAAAAGTAAAAAAAAAACGCATACAGTAACAAAAGTACTCGTGCATTCAGACATCTTAAAACAACTCACCAGTGACAGGTATATCACTACGTAGTCAGTGTGAAAATTTGAAGGTAATTGGTAGCTTGGATTTTCTAAAACTGAGTTTTAAAATGTGTATACTTAAAAATGTGACAGAGTATTATATATATATATTCAAGAAATCTTGGCATGACCCTACCTCTGATAAATATAAATGCCATATACCTGCATAGGAAGCCATGAGCATCAACATACCTGGATTTAATTTGCAATTTTGAAGATTTGGATCAATTTTGAGCAAAGAGTATTATCATCTTTATTATTTTTTTATTTTGAGACTCTGTACTGAACAATGGTTGTTTACAGTGTAAAGGAAAGCTTTGACTTTTTTGTGATTTCTTTTTTGCATGTGAGTGAAACTTTAACACCAACTCTGCCGTTAGCTGACAAGATGCTTTTTTCCGTTTTTGGTGCCAATTTGTTAAATTTACTAAATTGATAGCCTGATCAGTTATTCTACAAGTGTGAAAAAAATCAAAATGAGACTGTGACTAGTTTTTGAATAAATTAGAATTCAAATTTCGGAAGAACGCCTTGTTCTTTAATGGTTACACTGACAAAATGCCATTTTTCTTGAAACTACTGTGAATAAAAAAAGGCGTTTTGTCAGCCGACGCCAGAACTGCTGTCACATGTGTTCCTATAGCAACAACTGGTGTCACGTGACTGGTGTCACAAAACTGCTGTCACATGACTAGTGTCACATAACTGCTGTCACATGTCTTTCTATAGCAACAAATGGTGTCACATGACTGGTGTCACATAACTGGTGTCACATGTGTTCCTATAGCAACAACTGATGTCACATGACTGGTGTCACATGTGTTCCTATAGCAAGAATTGGTGTCACATGTGTTCCTAGAGCAAGTAATGGTGTCACATGTGTTCCTATAGCAAGAATTGGTGTCACATGTGTTCCTAAAGCAAGTAATGGTGTCACATGTGTTCCTAGAGCAAGTACTGGTGTCACATATGTGTTCCTATAACAACTGATGTCACATGACTGGTGTCACATGTGTTTCTATAGCAAGAATTGGTGTCACATGTGTTCCTAGAGCAAGTAATGGTGTCACATGTGTTCCTAGAGCAAGTACTGGTGTCACATGTGTTCCTATAGCAACAACTGATGTCACATGACTGGTGTCACATGACTGGTGTAACATGACTGGTGTCACATAATTGCTGTCACATGTGTTTCTATAGCAACAACCGATGTCACATGTGTTCCTCAGAGCCAGCTCTGAGTCCGCCCAACATGGACGTGATTCTGAACTCGCCGGACACCTCTGTGCTGAGTGCCAGTCTCCTGAGCCGGGGACAGAACGACAGCATGCTGTCAAGTCATCCCTCGGAGGAAGACAGGCCCAAGATTGTCTCGTGTTATGTGAGGCCACATGATGGGGTTGTTGTGCCCAAACCCTACACTATCAAGCCAGCTCAAATGGTACAGAATTTTGAGTCAAGGTTGTTTTTTTCTAAATGTTATCTCTGTTGCCAATTCAGTACTATTTTCTTCAAGATCGTTCTTTCAAAAAGCTGTTACTATATTCTGTTATTTAATTTTCTTCTTTTCTGCTCTAACACTTCCGTTACTACTGTTGGTTGTGCTGTTTGTAAAAATCAGTTTTATTGGCTTTTTTTCAATTCTTCATGATTCTACTTAAAGAAAATGCTTTTGTGCAAATGCATTATGCTCTACGTGTAAAGTTTTTTTTGAAAACCAAATTTATATGATATGAAGCTTCCCTCAATGGAGCAAACATATTTCAAGAATATGAGCATACAGGGGTTGGACTCAGCACTAGAATAATGCAATGTGGCAATGTGTTTGAGGCAATGTAATTGGTTAACCTGATTTACAATTTGTTAGTACAGACACCTGTCTTACTGGCATCACTCTTGTTGATTTCAGAGTAAGGGGGGGGGGGGATTGATCAGACTTGATCGAGGGATGATCAGTGTAATGTGGCTCAGATCATATTTACCCCAATGCCTGTTTTGATGCTCATTATTGAGCACTTAGACAGAGAACACTGAGTTTAGAAACCTTTAAAATTCTGTGTGTCATCATTAAGTTCTGGGTTTGATTTATTGCAAATAGGTTGAAGTGAATCTATGTATATTATGTATGTATGTATCGTGATTTTGTGTATGCTGTATTGGTGTGGGTACTGGCAGATTGTGGGGCTACATGTATGTCACCAACTGTTTAATAGAAAGAAATGTTTCTATGCAGGTGATACCAGCTCAAAGCAGCAGCCTTGTTGACCTGACATTCAGTCCATTGCCTACTAGTGAAGTTGCTGAGGAAATGGACTGCTTTGGATATGCCCTTGGGTTTATGAGTCTGGACAATGAGGTAGGCAGGAATGGTTTTTCCTTTTCAGTGTTGAGAATTTGCCACAGTCAGCCTTAAGGTCAAGGGAGTGTGGGGCAAAAATGAAAAGGATTTAGAGAAAATTATTTTTGATTTCTTTTTTTTCTCAAAATTGACAATTTCTATGCATCATAGTTTATTTCAAAATAGAGATTTAGGGAAATTTTAAGCTGTTATACTTATGTGCTGTCGTCAATGTAAAGGATTTCTATAGGCCTACATGGTTTGAAAGACATAAATCTCTGTACAGTGGAATCCTGTTATAATGAGAGGGAGGGGACCGAAGCAAAATGTCCGTTTTAGCAGGATTCTCACTATAAGGGATCCAGTAATAAATTCAAGGGAAACTGTAAAGTAGGCCTAATCTATGAGTTTGGTGTTCTGTTTTTCCTTTTGATATCTCCCTTGATGATGATTTTGTTTCAACATGACCTCTAGGTCTTACTTGATCAAAAATCGAATCAGGTTTGTTTCTCTAATATTAGATCTAGCGATGTGGACTGACAGCTCGGCGTTAGCGATCAGGAAGAAAGGGCTCTGGGCTAACTCGCCTGCTGTGTTTTCCCCCCACCCCACCCCACCCTGTGGTGCATTCTGTCTGCTTGTGCACGTCACACATTCGCTCCATCCATCACATTGCTGTGACCTCTCCATCCCTGCATCGGAGAAGTGAGAGGCATGGCAGGCCTTGATAATCTAAACTGACCTATCACGCAATGCATTTTGCCTGTCTGCGCATGCCACACCTTCCCTACTCAGTTGCTCCGGCCTTCATTGTTGACACACATGGGCTCTCCTATTCTTCGTTTCGAAACATCAGCAAGAAGCTTCTCAACTGGCGAGGTCTTGCATTATGTATAATTGGCCTATGCCATGTGCACAGCAGCAACAATATTCCGCTATAACCGATTCACAAGTGTGTCTGATAGCGCTATAGCAGTATTTTGTTTACAATGGTTAAGAGGAGAAAAAAACCGGGGTTTTTAGAATAGTGCCTTTATAACAGACTTCTCGTTTTTTCCGGACTCGTTATTAGTGGACTCCAGTGTATCATAATTTGTGTTGGGAAAGTACCTTTGAGAAAATGAATTAATAGTATTTTTGTCTCCATTCTATGAATAGTTTCTGCGTGTTTGAACTATGCTTTGATTTTTCAATGACCTGATCTTTTTCTGTGGTCCAGGATGCAAACAAGACTAAAGTAAACAGGCAGGAAGCATATGAGGCAGATGTACTAAGACTTGACTTCACAGCTCACTTGAAGCCTGCTCTGTAAGTCAATGATTTGTGCTTACAGCATGTCTTTTTCCTTGTGGTTATGAACAACTTTTACTTTTGAAAAATGGGCATAACTTTAAAGCACTGATGCTTTTGTCAATTTTTTCCCTCTTTT
This sequence comes from Aplysia californica, assembly GCF_000002075.1. Classification (NCBI taxonomy): domain Eukaryota; kingdom Metazoa; phylum Mollusca; class Gastropoda; order Aplysiida; family Aplysiidae; genus Aplysia; species Aplysia californica. Next base: position 361,959 of record NW_004797592.1, read on the forward strand.
ATTAAGTGCAGTAGACATTTTTTCCCAAACTGAAAAGCTGCATCATTTGGGTAATTATTTTTTCTTCCCCTTGCATGTCATGTATGTAGAGGAAAGTATTGTGATTTGTCCTTTTATCATTGTGTCATTCTCTTGACAGCCTGACTGTAGAAGAAACAGATGATGAGGGCATGTGCTACAGGTCAGCCATGAGTGACATCATAAAGGGAAATAAGGTAAATATGCCTACTCAGTAAACCCATCAAAATTTGTTTCTTGTCTCATATTTAGTTTTTTGTAGTCTGGGTGTCAGATGCTGATCAATGGGCATTTGACAACAATGTAAACAATGGTATAAGAATTTAAAAAATAGTCTTTTTGATGTCCATGAAGGATATATGTAATACGATAAGACTTGTGACATAATTATTCTTTTTCCTTTATTCTTCTACTTCTGAGCAGTCACTTTTTTTTGCAAATGCCTAATTTTAGATATGCTGACCTTAAGTAGACTGGAGGATAAAGATAGTCTACTCTCCCCTCCACATGAGGTGCAGCTGCCCTACTTATATATAGTCTCTCTGGGAATAGGCACAACATCTCTGATTACTAACTGCTTCTTCTGTCCATCTCTCTTGTACTAGCCTGATTATGGATTTAGGAAAGTAAATTCACAAAACCTAACAGTATGGGATGTTTCATTCAAAATATCCTATTTACATCTAAATGAGCATTAAATTCATTTAAAAACTCATTAAAAAAACTTGAAACATGTAAACTTATTTTAATTACCAAATTTTCAACAGTTTCCTTTGTTTCCCCATGTTTCAGGTCACTTCTGAATCGCTGCGTGTCTGTTCCACCATGCTGTCCAACAACACTTTGACCCCACTGACCTTCAGACTCAAAGTGGAAGAACCTTTTCTTCTGGTGGACCTGGACCCATCCAGCAATGCTGAAGGACTGACAAGAGGGCTATCTACTTCTTTCTGCTCTCTAAACCCCAGGCATAACTTTATGGTAACATGTACTTCTACTTTTTTTGTTATATGGCATGTCATACTTTAAAGTTGTATTTTTTGTGTGCATTATTATAGAGCCAGTATCTGAGAGCATCTGACCCAAGAAATGAGTGGTGATCCATGGCCGCTGATGTCTGTTGTGGCATTTGAAGAAGAAAAAGAATATTTAGATTCTGTGATTCGTTACTGCATGCCTCTCTGTCATGTGGTAAAACATTTTTAAAGAACAGTTTGATTGTGATCGACTGAATGAATCACACCCTAAAAATGACAATGACTGGATTTATCACAAAATTAAAACAAATATTGTTGCTTTGATCACTATTCTATTTGGGATACTGAAAAAGAGCTCTGATGTGACATCTCCATTATCGTGCTTTTGATACTGTTTTTACAGAGTGACATATTTTGTTTACAAAAATAAGACAATTGTACTGTGAGGTAAATATCTTGCTGTCAGTTACTTCCTGAGCTCTAGCAGAGGTATGAGAAGAAGAAGGAGATCAAGATGTGGGTATGTACCAAGAAGACAGGAGTTTATAAATGTTCCACTATTCAGTCTTGAGGGGGGGGGGGTGAGGGTGTACTGCCCATGCCAGTGGGATGCCGCTCACATGCTTCAATTTGTTTGACATAGTAATGGTGTCTTTTCTCCATATTTATATTGTTGTCTATCTTTCTTTCCTTCTGGTATGTCGACTGAGGATCTGATGTAGCAAAAAATTGACCCCCAAAATCCCAAAGTATCGAAACCACCCTCCCCCCAAATGAATCTTAGTTAATTCAATGTCTAGCAGAGCATTAAGCTGGTCAAAAGAAAAGCTATATATGAACAAGGGTTGCATAATTTTTGCATAATGATACATACCTCTACTCTGCAGGTGAAAGTGGCTTTTAAAGTCTCCCCATCAATTCTGCACAACAATTCATTCCCTGAGAGGAAAGAAGAAAGTGAAGATGAGACAGTAGAGAGGAAACTTGAGTTTAAAGACGAGCTTCTCATACAGTTTGATAACGGAGCACAGCAGGTCAGTATATTGTTTGGCCACCAGCACTTGTAATGTGTGACTGAAATGTGCATGCTTTCTGATGTTGTGCTGTGAGTTTCAAGTTTTTACCTGCCATGCAAAAGTTTGGGTTCAAGCCCAAATGGGGTTCAAATTATTTGTCTCTTCCTACTGGGAATATTTCTTTTCAGCTCTATGTTCTTGATGAGGGATAAAATACTCTACCTTTGAAATGGCCTATATTGTGTTTAGTTATATTTTGTTATATTTCAACAACACCAAGAATGAAGTATGTACGCTGCTCCATAGTTCTTAAAAGAAGTTCATGTTCAAATATCTTTATAATAAAAATTTCATGAAAAAAAGTGTGGAGAAAGATGTATTGATGGACGCTGCTTTTCTGCTGTGTGCAAAGAGATATAATCTCACTTTTTATAGAATGTCAGTATCATCAATGTACTGTGACAATAATAGCATGTCACTGTCACAGTTTTAAGCTCTGAGGAAATAAGAAAAATATGTTCTAATTTAATGTCTTTTCTCAAATCAGTCATACTGAATTCTTTATTAAAGCTTGGCTGTTTATTGGGTTCATTTGTACAGTTCTCCAATGTGGTGGTAAGTCACTATATAAGGAATGCTACAATGAGCCAGTTAGTGTTTCCCACATCCACTGGGGCATTCATAGATCTCATCAACAGTATTCTCTCTCTGGATGTAATTTTCAAGGAGTAATGTTTAAAACAACAATATTATTGAGCTATCTGGCACAAATCAGGAAAGTGAAAGTGAATTATATTAAAATATACTTTATACATGACTTGATTCAAACAATGGCTATCACTTTCTATTATTGTAATTTTTTTTATGTAACAGTGCATCTCATTGTATCCAACACAAAATATCAAATTCAAATATTTATTATTTGTTTATTATAAGTGGATGTGGACATGAAATTATTGAGGAGGAAAGCATGATAAAGGGAAAGGGAGAGAAAGAACGAGAGAGAGAGAAAGAAAAAAAAATATAGACAGACAGATAGATAGACAGACAAACAATGGTGCAACCACGTGTTGTACAATAATTTTCATCATGGACCCCGTAAACTCTCTTAAAGTAATGATATTATTATTATTATTATTATTATTA
>NW_004797592.1:366200-369209 GCF_000002075.1 Aplysia californica
GAGAGATGGCTGGAAAGTGATAGAGAAACTCAGACCAAGACTCAGTGAGAAATAATGTATTATTAAGAAAATTGAAAATGAAACACTACATTTTCATGTCTCTTCCACTTTTCCAACCCTTAGAGCGGAAGTGCGACAACTGCAGCCATGACACTTTCTGCATCGAGCCAAGCCAGGGAATGCTGGAGGCTCACATCACGCACGTGAGCAACAGCAAGTCCATCATCAAAGTGTACTTTACAGCCAAGTGAGTATACTCCGTCTTTTTTTTTTTTTTGTATTCACATAACACGTTTGGGGAAGTAAAGCAACTTTTTCGGAAAGAAATTCAACAGCAGCATCTATAGTAACAACAACAAGAATGGCAATATTAACCCTCTCTGTACGCCCTGGAGTCATTTTGTACCCTCGGGGTTGTATTCTTCACATTTGAGATTACTTCTAGTACAAAGATCTCTTTGAAACTTTCAGTATTTCTCAAAAAATCATTTTGACAGAATGCTATGCAAAGCGTACGGATTGGATTAACGAGTAAGTTTCTTCTTTGAAAGTGGTGGCACAGAGTTCCCCACGTCGTATGAATATGATAGTAAAACACGACGTACGGATAGGGTTAACTACATCAGTAGAAGCATAATAACAACAGTAACAAAAGCATCACTTTGTTTAGAGTGCTCCTCAGTGGGCTGGGGATATAGATATTCCATTATCTTACAAAATGTGTATGTGTGTGATGGATGGAGAGATGGACTGATGAAAAGGTGGACAGACAAACAAACAGACAGATGGACGTTTAGACAGACTTAGTCCTAACAGCTTGTTTGGTGTAGGAGTAATACTTTTTCAGCTTGGTCAATAAATCTTCTGTAATCTCTTCTTCCTGCTGATAAGTTTACAGAAGTTCATGTTTGACTGGACTAAACCTTTAGAGCCACACAATATGGGGCCTGCCTATGAATATCTTGTTAATGCTTACAAGGGTGTTAAATGTGTGCAGACACCCCCCCCCCTTGCATGTTCTTAAAGATCCTAATTTAATGGCATGCTGTTTCTTATCCTTAGCTTGTGTTTTGTAATAAAACTTTTAAATCTTATTTTCAGACATTCTGAGTCGTACGACTGTACATTCCTTGTGAAAGGCATGCTGGGAGAGGATTCACGCCGCATTCATGTGTATGGATGTGGATCTTATGATGGGAAACATGAGGCTATTCTTAATGTTTAGAGAAAACGTCTTTGTAGATTTGTGGTATTTTTCACCCTTCAGATATTTCCAAAGAAAAAGACAATTTTTATAAATATTTATTTCATTTCTAGATGGGGCTGTAGCAGTCTCTGAAAGAAACTTTCTGTGTTGAAAAGAGCAACGAGCTCATACACTGAGAGAGTTTGTTCTGTATTATTCTTAATATGTCTGCTGATGATGGTGCAATCTGCGGAGTAGTAGGCCACTGCGTGCCTGAAATTGCTACTGTTCTATGGGACAGGAAAAAAGTCCAAGGTTAGCTCTCTGCTGTATCAACTTGTGTCTTTTCATGAGTAGCATATGTTCTTTGATCTTGTATGTGCAGAATATGTTTGTTTTTGAGGAACTTGCATTGTGATGGTTAAAAAATGAAGCTAATGCCAGGGATCTATAGCATGAACAAAGAGAACAATCTCATCTTTTGCTGAGCTGTTTGAGCACATGTATCTATTCTATCACAAACAAAATAAGTGCCTTGAGATACATGCATGGCTTCCAATTCTCCGCTTTGAGTGTTTGAACCTATTGATCAATATTTATTTTGGCTCTGTCTTTTTTTGTTAAAAAAAAGCATATATTTACTTTTTTCAAATAATAGTTAGATCCGCGAGAAGCAAATAAAGGCAAGAAATGTTAATGTTTGATAGATTAATTCATAAAGAACAAGTATGAATGCTTTCAAAGCACAGAATGTTACAATTGATACCTTTTGTTTGAACTGTAAAGCTAAAAGTGCTAGAAAGTTCAAATAAGTCAGGGCCAATTCACTGACTTGAATTTGAAACATATTATTTCTACTTGACGTTTTGAAGCTAATGTGAAGGCATGAGGCCTAAGATGATTGTTGCTTGAGACTAATTAGGCTTTTTGTTGACAATAATGCTGTCTGTCTTGTTTTTTTGTGTGATGTTTTCCAAAAGGCCTCGTTGATCATATCAGTATTCGTTATGCTTTTTAAATGTGATATTCTATAACGAATTTTTAACCTTCTGTGATTTTCTTTAATGAGTATTGTCAAATATTGTGGATATTTTCATGTTGTGATTTTATATATATAGTGCATATGGGTTCTTTTTCATTTGAACTATGTGTCACTTAAAACTGCAGATAAGTTGGCTAGGATTACTAAGAAAACTTTGGTCTTTCAGTTGAGGCTGGAATGTGATAATCCACTCTCAGACTGTGTGTACTCAAACTCCAGGACACACAAACTGCTACTGTTTAACGATATATGCCAATACCCTATCATGAACAACCTAAGTTGCTCTGAAAGAGGGGTTCGAAAGGATAAGTTTGTATATTTAGAAAATGAGACTTGGGATGTGACTAATATGAGATCTGATTTTTGAGCATTGGCAGGTGCACCACTTGTCCTAATTATAACAGTGTATAGTGAACTACTGTGCAACACTTGTCATATTTGTAATAAAATATAGTGAACTACTGTAAAATGTTGTGTCGTTTTCTTCTATGATCAAGTAATGTGTCTGTTGCTTAAGATTGGAAAAATAAAAAAAGTGTAAAGATTACGACAATTCGGGTTATTCTTGTCTGTCATACTTATTGACTTTTTTACTTTCTCCCTCTAATGTCACTTTTCTCTTCGTCATGATGATGATTGTGGAAGTGAAAATGTTCTGGGCTGACAGTCGGAGCTTACCTCACCCTTTTGACACTCATAGGAGCAACTTCTTCTACACACACATTCAGGCTGCGGACTCGGTTTTTTAAAATATTGGTCATACGGTTGAAAATATATGGGG
>NW_004797592.1:372079-375667 GCF_000002075.1 Aplysia californica
GGGGTGGGGATGGAACAACGTTTGTGGACTTTAACCTACAACTGGAAAAGCAGCAATATCAACAACTGAAAACTGAATCAAAGGCAGCATCAACAGCTACCAAGAAGTAAGAGAATCGATAGCAATAGCATAAAGCAAACCAGACTTTATTTCTTAAGCTGCCCCTTCACACATAAACATCAAAGAAAAATTTCATGGTACAAAGCGAATTTTGTTTCCGCCGTTGTGTTTCTGTCATTTTAGTGAATTTGTCAGGCGCTCCACATAGCATGCAAAACTACTGAGTTCTATTCCCAGGCGAGGAAAACATTTTATTTTATGTATTGCGTCTTATTGCTATTTGTTTGAGTAAATTGAATCACAACGACACACAATAATAATCATTTAGTGTTGGGCAAAAGTAAAACAGGCAGACAGACAGACAGACAGACAGACAGACAGACAGACAGACAGACAGACAGGCAGACAGACAGACAGACAGACAGACAGACACACTGGCAGACAAAACAAAGGGAAAGTAGAGCAGTACATATAAGACCTACCAATGGCGTCCTCTAACCACCCGCCCACACTGCTTGGTCTACCTGGGGGGGGGGGGACGGAAAATGTACATCTCTTGGACAAACCAGAGATATACCGACGATCATAGAAGTATATATAAAACAACACGGTTAATTAAGTTTGCAGATGACTCTGCTATTATTGGATTAATAAACCATGATGAAAAAGAGTATTTCGAAGAAATCTGTATCTTTTTTAAATGGTGCAATTCAAATTTTTTTAAAGTGAACCTCTAAAAAACAAAGCAAATGATTTTTTATTTTAGAAGAGAAAAACCAACAATCCCACCACTCGTAATTGAACAAGAAACAATTAAAATCACGGATTCATGCAAATATCTTGGTCTTACAATCGACTACAAATTTACATGGCAAAACCACGTAAACAATATCGTTAAAAAGGTAAATCAGAGGCTGTACTTTCTGAGGAAACTTAGGTTTTTCAATCTGAATCCATCCACCCTTCAGATATTCTACACCACCACCATAGAAACTTTGATAAATTTTGGTATCACTTGCAATGGTAGCAATTTGGGAAGGCAGCACATTATAAAAATAAACAAGTTGATAATAAAGGAATCAAGAACAATTGGCAGAGACCTAAGTAACTTTGAATATCTGAACAAGACAAAAGTTCTAAAAAAGGCGGAAATAATGCTTAGTGACCATAGCCACCCACTGGCATCGGAATTTCAACTATCGACCCCCAGACTAAACGATACATAAAAAAAGCAAGAACAGACAGATTATAGAAATTCATTCGTACCAACTGCAGTGAGGTTACTGAGCACACAGTGCTACAAATGAAACAGCAGATAGATAGATAGATAGATAGATAGATAGATAGATAGATAGATAGATAGATAGATAGATAGATAGATAGAGAGATAGAGAGAGAGAGAGATAGAGAGAGATAGATAGATAGATAGAGAGAGATAGAGAGAGAGAGAGAGAGAGAGAGAGAGAGAGAGAGAGAGAGAGAGAGAGAGAGAGAGAGAGAGAGAATGTTTTACGGAGCGGGTTGTCCCAGCACGTGAGACATGTATTTACTTGACCTAATGTCCTGTCTTGTTGTGCGTTTGCGTGAGTGCACCTTTAGGTCTAACTTTAGTAACGTCTACTGCCATTGTTAACGACCAAGACAAATTTCTCCTGGCGAGATGAATAAAGATTGTCATTGTTAAAACATGACAATTTTGGGGGTGTGGGGGGTGAAAGATCCATTATCAGAACGATCAGAAAAAGACAACTGAGATTCTTTGGCCACGTACATAGATCAAATGGACTAGAAAAACAGCTGCTGTGTGGAAAGATAGAGGGAAAGAAGAGCAGAGAAAGACATAGAACAACAAACAGAGGTGGCCTGAACAGCTTTACAACGAATTATAACACAAAGAGAAAAACCGAGCTGATCAAGAAAACAGACAACAGGAAGGAAAGGGATTCTATGATCGTCAATGTCTGTTCCAGACCTGACACCTGAAGAAGAAGAAGGGGGATGTACTAAATTAACAATCAACTTTTCTGTCTTTTGTAATTTAAACAGGTATGTTCCCCAGCCGCCGAGGCCACAATGTACATACGCCCCTAAAATGCAAGACGTATTCGTTTTGAAAAGAAAATGTCTCCCTTCAATCTCCAAAGACAAGGACAATACAATGATTAAGCAAGAAGCATCCGAAAATGAAACAAAAAGCGACGCCGCACCTCGGGAAAAGAACAAATCCTCGAAGAGGCGGATCTCTCGTCCTCGGCACAGAGACATAGTGTCGTGTGAGACAATGAGACCCATTGAAGAGATAGGTGAGGAATTAAGTTCTTTTTTCTCGTCTTTTCTCGGAAAATCGAAAACTGATACGGTATGGCATGGATTTAACGCTTCTATCATCATAGAAATGTTACTTTAAAGATAAATTCTGTGACTTGAGCATCTTACTCCAATAGAACTGAGCCCAGTGGGATGAAAACCATGACTCCATTCACTCATCGAAAATCCCCCTCCCCCTTAAAAAACCCCCCACCCAAACAAACAAGTCGCCAAAACTTTCTTATCGAGCAAAATATCAGGAAATTTAAAGTTAGCAAAGAACAAGCCCCGTCTACCCACGTATTTAAATTCAAGGTGTACCTTTTGTGTCTTCCAACACCCCACACATGGCCTCCAGTGTGGACATCCCTGAGCGACCAGGCCATGGCCCCGCCTCTCCTGTCCCCCTGGGTGTTCCCTGGAGAGCTTCCCGTGACGCCGCCGCCACTGGAGATCCTTCACAAAGATAACCAACAGGCGCCGTGCTTTCTCGACAAGCTCCACAGCAGTCTCTTCAAGGAACAAGGCGGCCTTGAACTTCACGACAAGGTCAGAAAGTGATGAAGCGCGCACGTGACACGTAACACCACCCCACCCCCCCAAAATCGAAGTTCCGTCCGGAATTACGCCAAAGTTATTTTGACATTAAAAGATGTGCTGTTGCTTTTATCATTTCATTCGTTGCGCCTATTCCCGACCGTGAGAAGTTGCTGTTGATGATGTCATGATCAGTGAAGCAGTTTGTGGACCTTTGCTCTTAGGCCAAATTCCACAAAATATTATCTTCGATATCACTGGGCTGGTCGGGGTTAACTGTCATGCACACGAACGTATTCGTAAAAGAGACGTTAAAAAAATCATTTGATCTAGTTCTTTTAAAGAGTAATAACAATCACGAGCATATTTTGCAGCTGTAGTTGCATAATCACCGTCACCATCGATGTTAAACAACAGCATAGTCAAGCTGAAGAAAACGTGGTAATATTTTGAATCGACAGGCTACTCTGTAGGGGCGTCAACTTTTGTTGCAGTGTGGACACGTATTAAAATTCGTTTGATCTACCAAGTCATTGTTGTGTCGATAAAGATATTATGCTTATTTTATATATGTAATATACGAAGTGTCTCGCCAGACATCAGAGCTATAGAAAGCATGTAAGAAAAAGGGGGGGGGGGCAGAATTGTCAGACACATGAAAAAGAGAAGGGGTGCGTTGCACAT
>NW_004797592.1:375999-382228 GCF_000002075.1 Aplysia californica
CCCCCCCCCCCTTAGATAGAATGCAGAAAAGCAGACCCACCTCTATTCAAACAGACGGTATACCTATTCAATTTTAAATCTTGACTATCATTTCTCTTCTTATACTGACAGGCACAAGAAGAAAGACTGCGGATAGAGAACTATGTCATAAGCAAAACAGGAAGATCCAGGGGGAAACTACTATTGCGTCGCTCCCAGTTACTTCCCAAATCAGAAACGGACGGCTTGGAAAAATCTCAAACAACAATGGAAAGAATGGAGACTCCTGACGTATTTCCGGTTGAAGCATTCTTCAAAGTTCCTATCGAAAAGAGTAACGGTCTTACTTATACGTTAACCAAAAGAGAACGCGGATACAACGTCATTACTGATTGGCTGGGTTGTCCGGAAGTCACCGACGAGGTGCTGAAAGAATTGGGTACAATTACGCGCTCATTGGATCCCTCGTCGGCTCAAGCTAAATCCCAGAAAGGGGAGAATGGCACAGAAGACGGGCGGAACGACGAAAAGAAAAAGAACAGGTTTGTACCAGACATTGCAACACTGGGCGTCGAAGGGAAACAATACAACATGGCTCAAAGTGAGATAAGAGCTCTTGAAGGAAGGACAGAAGCAAAAGGGGACGGATCAGGGGATATAATCCCATCGGAAATACACGTTCATGATGGTAAGATTGCTGGTGAGGTTTTTGCCTCAGAAGGATGTAAACCAAACGTTATGAAGGCCGCAGCACCAAGACTATCACAGGTTAGTTTGATTTTCGGGAATCACAAGTTGTTCTACTCTACAGACCCCGAACGAGCTAAAAAGAAGTGGGTTATAGAGATTGGCTGTTCAGCAGAGGTTGGAGAGAATGCTATTAGTTCTGTGTTCATGCAAAATACGGGCACCACAGTCATACACTTTAACTGGGTCAAGATTTCTCATGATGATCCCTTTGAGCTACACCGATACGACATGGAACATTTTGTATTCGACTACTGGGGAGGCACCATATTGTCGGGTGAGATTTTCCGAGTGCCGTTTATGTACAGGAGCATAGGGACTGGCTACTTCTCGGAGGACTGGCGACTTCTGACAAAACCTCTCTTGGAGAACGGTGCTGACATCATTCTTCGCATGTGGGGTGTGACGCGACAGTACGATCCTTGTTTCCTGGCCAGAGATCGTATCGACGAAGATTTGCAGTCCAGAATGACTTGGAACATCGTTGATAATCGTTTGCACAAGATTATGGACTACCTACCTCTGAAAGATTCCATGCTCAAAGACACGAGGTTCCCGCTCAACCATCGGGGTCCTGATTTGTTCCACTTCAACAACCCGCATTTGTACTACAACACAGCTTCAGTGTTCCGGCTGGGCAAGCTACACGAGATGCTTCAACTGAGGAAAAGTAAACGCCAGCGCCTGAGGGGTCCACCAGCAGAGGAGGACATGACTAAGCTTGACAGTGGCGAGGACTCAGACACCTTCATCTCGAACTCCTCTGCTACCCTGCCTAGACCAGAGGTACTGAAGGTGAGAACGGAAGGGTTACTTCATTAGTAGAGCTGGAGTCTGCTCGATTAATCGAAGGCTTGCAATCAGCGGATGGCTTGCGCCAGAGGCTTGCTAGCAGGCTTGTGCTTTGCTTTGCCTCCAGCTCGCTACCGGATGGAAATTCCGGTGTGTTGTGACTCGTGGACAGTCTTGCCAGGTTGCGTCCGCTGCTCGCAAGCCTTCGACTTCGATTAATTGAGCAAACTCCAGCTCTAGTGTCCCGCCGCACAGTGACACTGTGAGCGGGGTCTCGCTCTTCCCCCCTCTCTCTTTCTGACGTAAGTGGCTTCGCCGACTGCAAACAGGGTGGGAGGATGGTGGGTCTGACACGAGTGGCTTCGCGGATTGCTAGTTGGTGTGGACTTGAAGCTTGGACTAGACTCAACTTATCATGCTGATGATTTGATTTGATGATTTGATCTCGTGATTTGAAGCTTGTGTCTTGAACTACGGGCTTGCGAGCACGACCGGGTTTGCTACCGGGGTACATCTTATTCATTAGTCCTCACCCTCCACAGTACCATGATTGTGGAAAATGCAAAAAAAAAAAAAAAAAAAAAAGAAAAAAAAAAAGAACTACAACATATTATGCAAAAAAGGGATAATCCAATCTGAAAATAAAACCACCCGAGTGAGTGAAAAAATAAGTCCTCTGAGAATTAACGTTAAAGAGGAATAGGGCAAAAAATAGGACTGTGGAAAAATAAACGTGTATACATTAGTCAATACATGAGTGGTGAGACTTCTAGAAATAAAATGTTTTCGATAAGTTTATTGCACCTCCAAATATAAGTGCGCGTATATAATTCTTTTGGTAGATCTATGTATACCATTATCTGACACTAAGTGTTGAAGGAACACAGAGACAAAGTTTTGTAGATAAAAGTTTAGACGTTGAGTAAATGTACAACGTGGCTGGATATATTTTGATAAATGTCTCTGCGCCCCCCCCCCCATATACCCCAGATTAAACTTGAAAGCTTTATGTCATGTAACTGGGTCGAGAGGTTGCCTTCTTTTCATAAAATGACTTGTCTGAATCTTAAGGATAAAGATAAAGCAAAACATTTACATCAATATCAACTTTCTTTTGATAAAATTCTCACCCATTTTTCTCTACAACTCAAAAACAATTACAATCAGTGTATAGCATCACTTAAGCACGGACCAAGTAGCAAAATGAAACTAGCTGGGCCCCCTTTCGATGAAAGGAATGATCGGCGGTGCCTATACGTTCTTATACTAACCGCTCTCTGACAGTCTAGGCCAGTGCTTTAATATCAACTAAAAGTCATTGTCCTACTATAAAATGTACACTCTGCTGGAATGGGGCAATACATCTTGAGGGATGCAAAAAATGAGAAGTTCTAGATCTATACTCTCAAAACAAAACTCGCCTCGCGAAATATCACTTCCGGATTTTCTAAAATTATAGAGACAGAAGCGTCGGCCTACAAAAGCGATCGGCGAAATGAAGAAATTTAGCTTTTTGCAGCAAAACTGTCTCAAAACTGAAAAAACCAAGGGCGTCATGCTCTGAAGAATATTTTAAAGAATCTTTTAGCGAAAACCGCATGTCGATCGATGCAGCCATTAAAAAGCCTTTTGAATAGCAAAATTCGGCCACCACAAATAGATAATAGATAATCAAATACATGTACTGAGAAATAGATCTCGTCATTAATACTCATATTCTCTTACTGTTTCATCTCAATGTTGAAATACTATTTTATTTACTCACATTGTCATAGTCAATAGTTGTCTGATACGAGAATTAGATCATTAACACGCGCCCGAAAAGTTCCCTACTATTTATGTCCCATGAACGACCTCTCATCTTACTCCGTATAAGGAGCCAGGCGAAGGCGAAGGAGAGGACATGGAAGCCTCAATCCAGGAAGTGATCGAAGAGTATAACAGCGACTTGAGCTTGACTCACGTCACCGGGACTCAGTCGGAGATCATAGAGCATGCCACTCAAGTGATCAGGAGGAGGATTGACCCGGATATACCTGCTCTCAAGGTCAGTGGTCAGGATATTCTTAGAAGTACAAAGGTCTATATTATGCTCGGTTTTGAGAAATTTGACTTAAAACATTTTGGGTTTTACATGTCAACCTTTTTCGAATGCTGACATCATGGTCTTAAAAACTCAAAGCGGCCAAAAATGTCAGAACTTTGTAATTTCAACATAGTGAAATGTCCCAACACGCTGGCACGTCCACTAGGACTTCATATTATCCTTGCACGGGAATCTTACAGGTGGACATGCGACCTCAACTAACACACTTGGGATTTACTTACAAAACTCCACAGTGACTTGTGCACGCAACATGCTCTAACACGTGCATGTTATCTACCGCATGATCCCTTTGAGGGAAGGACAGTGGTAACAGGACAACAAAAACAACTCTGTGGAATAACTTAACGTTGTCAAAATGTTTCGAATCGTGCGGATGATCGGTGGGTGCTTTAGAAGGGACTCTTCGCACTTTCTTCATCTGTTCATTATCACTACTATCCCAGTCTGCTTAAAAATGTTAAACGCTGTTCATTGGCTTTCAGTTGATAAAAGAATCCTGTATAAAGTTTCTATCATATGTTACAAAAGTCTTAACAATAATGCCCCTTCGTATCTGTCTGAGCTTTTAACACCGTACGTTTCATCTCGCCAGTTACGGTCATTCGCAGACGTATCAACATTCAGGGAGAGGTTTCTCAGTTTTTGGCCTTACAATCTGGAACTCCTTGCCCCAGGACCTCAAAGAAATAACAAAACTTAATACCTTGAAGCGATTGTTCAATGCACATTTGTTTAATTCTTAGTTGTAGTCTGTTAGTGAGAGCTGATATGTTCTTTTTTTTTTACTGCTGTCCTTGCGTGTATATAGCTAATGTATGGTTGTGGAAGTTCCTCTTCATGTGGTTGAACGGGTTTTTCTTTAACTGTGAAATGTTTTATCTTGTGGGAATGAAGTGTTACGCTCAGTGATCATGCGATTGATGTGACACGCTCAGAGCTTATACTCGTATCGGATAGAGCGCGGTATAAACGCAATCTATATTATTATTACTATCATTATCATTATCATTTTTAAAAATTATGATGATGATGATGATGATGATGATGATGATGATGATGATGATGATGATAATGATGATGATGATGATAATAATGATGATTGTCAAGGGTGGCCGTTATCATACTCAGACTCGCCTTAACATGAGCTCATTGATGAAATAGGAAGTCACACCCACATCGTTTCATGTTCAACCAGTGCACGAGTGTACCACACACAAAGAAACAGAAAGTAGGGAGAAATTCCATTTTGCTCTATGGCTCTGTCTGTAACCTTACTGTTGAATGTGGAATACAGTTCACCACTTGAAAATAACATAATATAATAGTTTAAAATCGAGTGCCAAATGTATTAGTTTGTATAGAACAGGTTAAAAAAAATATGCTAACCTAGAAAAGCTATTTTTTTAGCAAATAAATTTATGTAAAATACTTAAGGTCTTTTCCTCGGGTACCCCCTCCATTGACTCCCTCAAGACGAAAATAAAGGAAACAAAAACCGCAACAAAACAAACAACTAAAATTCCAATACACAACACGAAACAAAATTCAAGACCCATCTCCCCCCCCCCCCAAAAAAAAAAGAAGCTTCGGGGTTTTCAAGTGACCGTTTATGTGAGTGTATTAAACTCCCGCTTACTCGGCAAGTAAATTACAAACTGTCGAATTACAACCTTTGTTACGGGTAGACTATTTTCAGTTACACAAGACAGATCTTCCTGAGGGACATTTACAGTTATGGGGAGAGTGCTCTTAGCCCCAGTGAATACCAAAAATAGAACGAGAGGGTTTCAAAAAAGTTATTACAGCAAGCCCATAAAACGTGATAATGATCGTAGTAAAGCAATAGGAATAAATTCTGGCCACTCGAGAACTTATTTATAGTTGTGAAGAGATGTTAAAATTCCGATCTTGATCTCAATCTCGTCTGTGACTCAGAAATCCGCAAGCACTCATGTTTGACCTCATATCTTAAACACGAATATCAACATGCAGCTGTTTTATTGGCTGGAAAAACAAGTGGAGGGTTTTGTGCAAGAAGTGCCCAAGTGCAGAAACGCCTTAGTGCCAATCCATAAAAAAATCGTACCCATGTACAGTTCGTGTGTTCGGTCTTATCGTTTGAAATGAATGATACATTCTTTCTCTTAAACCCTACCTTTTAGAAATGACGATGGTTGTGCTGCTGCTTCTGCTGCTATGGCTGTTGCTGCTGCTGGTATTGCTACTGCTGCTTCTACTGCTTCTGATGCTGCTGCTGCTAATTATGATGATGATGATGATGATGATGATGATGATGATGATGATGATGATGATGATGATGATGATGATGATGATGGTGATGGTGATGATGATGATGATGATGATTGAAGTTATAATTCCGTACGAAGAAACAAATGCATCACCAACTTTGTGTTGAAATTATGTTTTTAAAAGTATACATAGGTGGACGATTTTCTTATGTAAGCACCAAATTATGTTGTTTACTGCCATTTCTTATGCTACTGTCCTCCTATTGCTACTGTTGCTGCTGCTGCTGCTGCTGCAGCTGCAGCAGCAGCTGCTATTGCTATTGCTATTGCTGTTGCTGCTGTTGCTGATACTGTT
>NW_004797592.1:382362-400262 GCF_000002075.1 Aplysia californica
GTGTATGTGTGTGTGTGTTGTAGCCTATCCGTTCGAAACGTTTGGAGCCCCGAAGAGCGTGCTCTTTGCCAGGGCCATCGCCTCTCGTGGATAGCGGGTGAGGCAGTCCAACCATCCTGAATCCTCCCCAAAGAGATGCCACCGCCGGACCTCCGTGGTGGGGCATCTGTGCAGCTAGTGTTCCAAATCTTGGGGCTCCTCGCAGTACAATGGACAGATTGGGTCCGACGTTTTGTCTAATTTATTTTTGTAGGCCTGCTGCCCAGAGAAGTGACCTATCCTGATTTTTGCCAGTAGTGACTGGTCACTGCGGGACTTAATTTGAGCCTCTCGTTTTAAGGAAATTGCCCAGTATATTTCATTCGTCCACGTATGGGATATCGGTGGGTCTTTTGTGATCAGTTTTATCTGGGTGCACGCATTTTCATATGCAATTTGGCGTCGTGGTCCATCCAGTTTGGCATTACTGTCAGCAAGATCGTTGCTAAGGATATCGCAGTGACCAGGGATCCACTGAATGGTGGATTGGGATGTTGCATTATTCATGCGTAGTCGCATTTGGTCAAGGGATGGGGATGTTCCCACCAATCTCATGCATAGCGATTGACTGTCAGTGAAGATAGCGACCGAGTTGGATGCATCACACTGTTTGTCGATCCAGTCAATTTCCAAGGCTCTTCTCTCTTCTTCGAAAGAGCACGTGAATATGGTGCCTCTCCCTCAGTGTCTCGACAACCGTCCGGTTGGACAGGTCCCCCGTTGTGATGACGACCCCAGCGCCGCCAGCCGTTGTTCCTGCACTCGCGGTGCCGTCAGTGTAGATATTGTACTGTGCGCCAAGCTCTCGTGCTCGATCAAGAGCAGCGCTTCGGATCTTCACACTGGGGTCACTCCTTCCGCTTAGGCCGTACAGGTGGGGGATAACGATGTCGGGGTTGATTCCCCGTTCCCAAGGCCTGGTTTCGAAATAAGCAATGGGCCTCCTCTCGCAGTTGAACTGATGTGGGCTCTTTTAGCTGGCGTTTTCGGCCCTTTTTCGGAAATCTCTGCGTCCCTTTAGAAGTCTGTGCACTTGTTCGGTTGTGGTGTCGTCGGGGGTGGCCGTTGTTCATTCGCAAGACCTTCTCTTTTGATCGGAGGAAGTTAGCATTGATGGTGGGCTCAATGCTTCGGACCCCTGTTTCAGCTCGAAGTGCCTAGATCGGTGAGGACTGGGCTTGAGGGGTGATCAGTGGCAGACATCTGTTTTGAACCACTTCCAGATTATGTATCAGAGCTTTGCTCAGCCACGGTTGCCAGCTGCTGCTCCTAAAGTTGAGGACACTTTGTATATGGTTGAGGTAGACCTTGCTTAGGTCGTCTTTCCGCCATCTCCATTTTGAGTGGGCGACAGCGCCGAGCATTCTCATCTTCTGTGTGGCCTTAGCTATTACTGTCTCAACCAGTTTGCTGAACATGAGCCTGCGGTCGAGTTTGACCCCCATGAGTCTTGCGTAGGGCTCGTACTTAATTGTCAAATTGTCGTGATGCATGGCTTCCATTCCGCATCAGATGTTGCGAGCGTGAAGAATGTAGTCTCGCTCTTCGAGCCGTTCTACGTGAGTTTCCATCGCCTACTTCAGTCAGCAACAGTGTCTACCGCTTTTTGTGCCAGACTTTCGGCGTCTCGTGCCGTGAGTATGAAGCGAGGATAGAGACGTCGTAGAGTGAAATTGTGAGATCATCCGGAAGTAGTTTCTCCAGTTCGTCGATATAAAAGAGGAAGAGGATGGGTGCCTGTGGGAGGCCTTGGCTCATTTTCCTGTTTTTACTCAGTATTCCGTTGAATCGGTGGTCTTGACGATTTTGAAGGAAGTCATTCAGCCACAAAACGTATTTATCTGGGAAACCTCTGTCTAGGAGGGTGTGAAATAGGCGGTCGCGCCAGACCGTGTCGTATGCCTTTGAAAAACCGAGGAGGACGAGTACCGATTTTTCCTTCTTTTGGAAGCCATCGGAAATCTTTTGCGTAAATCTCATTTTGGTCTTTCACACCTCTTCCCCTCCTGAAACCAGCCTGCAGTTCGGAGAACCAGTCGTTCCGCTCGGCTATGTCGTACAGTCGTTCAGATACCATTCTCTGGTGTTGTTGCTGTGTGTGTGTGTGTGGTAGCCTATCCGTTCGAAATGTTCGGAGCCCCGAAGAGTGTGCTCTTCGCCAGGGCCACCGCCTCCCTTGGGTAGCGGGTGAGGCAGTCCAACCTCCCTGGATCCTCCCCGAAGAGATGCCACCGCCGGGCCTCCGTGGCGGGGCATCTCTGCAGCCAGTGCTCCAAATCTTGGGGCTCCTCGCTGCACAATGGACATATTGGATCCGATGTTTTGTCTATTCTATTTTTGTAGGCCCGAAGCCCAGAGAAATGACCGGTCCTGATTTTTGCCAGTAATGACTGGTCACTGCGGGACATAATAAGAGCCTCTCGTTTTAAGGAAAATGCCCTGTATACTTCCTTCGTCCGCGTGTGGCATATAGGGGGGTCTTTTGTAATTAGTTTTATCTGGGCGCACACACTGTCATAAGTAATTTGGCGGCCTGGACCCGGCAGCGCTGTTGCCAGTTTGGCATTACTGTCAGCGAGATCGTTGCCGAGGATATCGCGGTGACCAGGGATCCACTGAATCGTGGGTTGAGGTATTGCATTATTTATGCGTAGTCGCAATTGGTCGAAGGATGGTGATGTTCCCACTAGTGCCATGCATAGTGATTGACTGTCGGTGAAGATAGCGACCGAGTTGGATGCATCGCACTCTTTGTCAATCCAGTCAATGGCCATTTCCAAGGCTCTCCTTTCTTCCTCGAAAGAGCACGTAAATATGGCGCCTTTCTCCCTCAATGTCTCGACAACGGTAGGGTTGGACGGGTTCCCCGTTGTGATGACGACTCCAGCGCCGCCGTCCGTTGTTTCTGCCCTAGCCGAGCCGTCAGTGTAGATATTGTACTGTGCGCCAAGCTCTCGTGCTCGACGAACAGCAGCGCTTTGAATCTTCCCACTGGAGTCACTCCTTCCGCTTATGCCGTACCGGTGGGGAAAAGTGATGTCGGGGTTGATTCCACGTTCCCAGGGCCTGGTTTCGAAGTAAGTGATGGGCCTTCTCTCGCAGTCGAACAGATGTGGGCTCTTTTTGCTGACGTCTTCGGCCCTTTTTCGGAAATCCCTGCGTCCTTTTAGGCGTCTGTGCACTTGTTCCGTTGCCGCAATTCGTCGAGGGTGGTCGTTGTTCAATCGGAGGGCCTTCTCTCTTGATCGGAGACAGTTAGCATTTATGGTGGACTGAATGCTTGGGACCCCCGTTTCAGCTCGAAGTGCCTCGATCGGTGAGGACTGGGCTTGGGTGGTAATCAGTCGCAGACATCTGTTTTGAATCACCTCCAGATTATTTATCAGAGTTTTGTTCAGCCACGGTTGCCAGCTGCTGCTCGCAAAGTTGAGAACACTTTGTATATGAGTGAGGTAGACCTTGCGTAGGTCGTCTTTCCTCCATCCCCATTTTGAGTGCGCTACAGCGCCGAGCATCCTCATCTTCTGTGTGGCCTTAGCTACTACTGTCTCAACCTGTTTCCTGAACGTGAGCCTGCGGTCGAGTGTGACTCCCAGGAGTCTTGCGTAGGGCTCATACCTAATTGACGAATTATTTATCGTGATGCACGGCTTCCATTCCGAGTCAGATGTTGCGAGCGTGAAGAATGTTGTCTCGCTCTTTGAGCCGTTTAGCGTGAGTTTCCATCGCCTGCTCCAGTCAGCAACGATGTCCACCGCTCTTTGTGCCAGACTTTCGGCGTCTCGTGTCGTGCGTGATGAAGCGAGGATAGAGACGTCGTCAGCGTAGAGTGAAATTGTGAGATCGTCCGGAAGTAGTTTCGCCAGTTCGTCGATATAAAAAAGGAAGAGGATGGGTGCCAGGACCGAACCTTGTGGGAGACCTTGGTTCATTTTCCTGCTATTACTCAGTATTCCATTGAATCGGACCCTGGCTTGACGATTTTGAAGGAAGTCATTCAGCCATAAAACGTATGTATCTGGGATACCTCTGTCCAGGAGGGTGAGGAGTAGGCGTTCTCGCCAGACCGTGTCGTATGCCTTTGAAAAATCGAGGAGGACGAGTACCGATTTTTCCTTCTTTTGGAAGCCATCGGAAATCTTCTGCGTAATTCTCAGAATTTGGTCTTCCACACATCTCCCCTTCCTGAAACCAGCCTGCAGTTCGGAAAACCAGCCGTTCCGCTCGGCCATGTCGTACAGTCGTTCAGATACCATTCTCTCCATAACTTTGATGACACAGGATGTGAGGCTTATCGGTCTAAACGACGTTAGTTCCGATGCTGGTTTGGCGGTCTTGAGGAGGGGGACAATGATGGCGTCTTTCCAGACTTGTGGGACATCAGCTGAGCGAAATGACAAGTTGAAGATGGAGAGCAGTTTCTTCAGCGCCTTGGGACCCAGGTTTTTGAGGAAGGACGGGGGGATGTTGTCTGGTCCGGGTGATCCGCGGGACTTCATCTTTGCAATGGCATTCCTCAGTTCCCCGATAGTGAAATCGGGCTGGTCTGCCCTTGGGTTGTTCCGTAAGTATTTCAGTCGCTGTTTGAGTTGCCAGTTTTCGGCTCTGTCTTCTTTCGACATGTTTAGACTGCAGACGTTCGCGTAGTGGTCTGCGAATATGTCCGCCTTATGCTTGCTTGATGTCACCAATCGCCCATTGTGTGACATTGCTTCATTTGGCGAGTTTGTCTCAGGGGTACCGTTGAGGCTTTTTATGATTTTCCACATCTTGGTGTCGTCCTGTGAGTTGGTGGTTTTCTCGAGCAGTTTTCGCCAGGCGTCGGTCTTAGCATCGTTGATCGTCTCCTGCGCCACGTGGCACGCCTCTAGCCATTCTTCGCGGCGGGTTCGCACCTCTTTCCAGAGTCTATTTCGCCTCCGGATTGCTCTTCGAACTGTGGGGGTTTCCCATGTCTTTGTGTGCCTGCCTGGTTTCACAGTGCCGACAATACGGGTACCGGCGTCCATCAGGGCAGTGTGGAATTCAGACACCATGTTCCGGATGTGGTTGTTCGACGGCATTCTAGTCACAGTGTCACGTTGTTGTTGCTGTTGATGACAATACGGCTCTCGATACAACCTCGGTCTAAATAAAATCATTGTTTGATCTTTTAAAGTTGCACATAGAAGCGCTACATTTTTTGGGTCAATTTAGAAATTGGTGGCCTCGATGTTAAGGCGTTCGCTTCTCATTCAAAGGTCTCTGGTTCGAATCCGGGTAGCGACGGAAACATTTTCTTTTCTAAAACTGTCTCTTTTCACCTTTTTTCCTTCTCTCTTGCAATATTCTGTCGTCTGCTTTCGTCTCGACTTTCTACCTCCACCTCCTCACCTCCTTTGCCTCCTCTCCTTTTTGAAACCTTTTTACAGCTTCTCCTTGGCTCCCTCTTACTGCTGTCTTTCAGCCAAACCCCTGATCTTCTGGTAGGAAAGATCTACACCTAGCCTTCTCGGACAAGGGCGAAAAATCTCGGAGGTCTCATGTATAAGTTGCTCATGTTAAAGATCCCTTGGTTGTCCAAAATCAATAAAAGTAGGCTTCGGCCGCCACCAGGGCAAAATTCAAAATTTTCTACCGACTGAAAATGTTTGGTGTGTCCCGCGCGCTCATACGACCATATGCAGTTGCGAGCGCCATAAAATACTTCTCCCCACAAAAAAAAATAAAAAATAAAAAGAACTATTCAATTTTAAAATACTCTTTCATTTTCCTTTAGGACTTTAATCCGACGAAGGAGATCTCCTTTCTATGATGAGGTGTTAATTTTTTTCTTCAATGCCTGGACAACGGCGATACATCGGTAATGAAGAAAACAAAAATTACGATGATTTCTATTTGGTCATGTGTCCAGCACAACTGTGTCCATTTATTTTAAAACATACTTTGATCTCAGGGTTATCATTATTAGGGCACAGTCTGAACACAGTATGAAAGGTGTACTGTATTATTAGGTAACGTAACTATTTATATCCACAGATGAAATGCTCACACGGCCTCACGATAATTCGTTTCGCTACCCATTTTATTTGGATTAGGCTAGACCCACACCGGCGTCGGGCCCGATGGTCAGACCAGACCCGACGATTTTCTGCCGGCTATGGCGCCCATACCGCCACCGGTACCCGACGGTCAGACAACATCAGTTTAATTGTACTAATAGTAGAAAATTGAGTGTAGCAAGAGGAGAAAGTTGTTATTCTTGTTGTGGTTAGGAAAAAAAAAGGGGGGGGGGGGGGCTCTCGTGGTCTAGGGGTTACGTTGTTTGCCTCTCATTCAACAGGTCCCCAACAGCGATGGAAAATGATCTGCTTTAAAATTTTCTCCTTTTGCCTCCTTTCCTGCTCTCATTCTCATGTTATATCGTCTGTTATCATCGCGGCGAGCGCCCACTCTCAAGACAAAAACCAACAGACCGTGGCGGGAAAGGGGACAGAATTTACAGAGGCAAGGTCTACGAAAATTGCCCCCCTTTCGCCCGACGGACGGCGTGGAATGAACAAGTTCATTCCTAAACCGTCTGGTCCGGGACGTCGGGTTTTGGTGTGGGCGGGTTGTCGTTTTTTATTCCCTGTCCTTACTGTTCTGCCGGCGTTCATTCTTTTGTGTTGGAAAACGGTCCGGTCTGACCGTCGGGCCCGACGCCGGTGTGGGTCTACCCTTCATCATCCAAGTTGTTAGGAGAACGAATACTGTTTCAGTCTCATAAGAACTCATCAATATCATTCACATAAATTTAATGTCTAGCGTTTCCAAGTGTCTTTTTACAGTGTGATTAACAAAGGAGAAAAGTGTGGAGCAGCTTTCCTAAGGGTACATCACCCTACCCGGCGAACCCCGGAATCGAATTCTCAATTGAGAATTCAACATCACATTAGATCTATAATAATTTGATAACTTATTGTTGTACATAATGCTTGCACGTAAGGATTGTAATTCCTCTCTAAGCACGTACCTGAAAGCGTCAGCAGCACTAACAGCGAGGCAGAAGGAGATGGAGACGAAGACCCACAAGCTTCCGAGAAGCCGACACGGAAGATACCCAAGGCTCCAATCAATTTGGTAAACCCGGATTTTGATGTAAATAACATGAGGGAGGATATTCTGCAAGACGACGAAAGCTGTGAAATCCAGGAAGCGTTGTTCAGCGTCATGGCAACCGAGGTGGATAAGCTTTATTTCCGGTTAGTAGAACATTAAGCAAGGGACTGTGAGTTGCCGAGAATTGATAGAGAGAGAGAGAGAGAGAGAGAGAGAGAGAGAGAGAGAGAGAGAGAGAGAGAGAGAGAGAGAGAGAGAGAGAGAGAGATGCAGTATTTATTGATGCCATCTCGTTTGCACTTGTGGGTGTGTGTATCTGTGTGTATGTGTATGCATGTTTGTGTGTGTGTATGTGTGTGTGATTGAGTACGTGTATGTGCATGTTTGTGTTTGCATAATAGTGTTTCTCTCTCTCTCTCTCTCTCTCTCTCTCTCTCTCTCTCTCTCCGCCCCCCCTCTCTCTCTCTTTCTCTCTCTGTACTGTATGTGTGTGTGTTTGAAGTAGTAAAGAAGATACTATAATTAAGGGATAGAACAAATAGAGAATAAATGTGTGATTACCAATGTTCAAAAATCAGTTTATGGATTTTCGGATTACAATATCATTTACAAAGTACTCATTAAAAAGATTGAGATTACATAAAAGCAACACAAGTACACATTATCACACAGACATAGACAGCAATTCAAAATTGCTATCGCTTGTCATCATAGTGCGCGCCCGGTTTTTTTAAAATGTAGATCTGTGTTTATCGCTTCTTGTTCAAAGTTGGCCCAAAGACACCCGATCGAAAAAACCTTAGCATAGCCGCCTTGGTATGAATGGCGGAGGTACTTATCATTCGGTCGTTTTTAAGGACAAGCGGGGGTTTCCAGAAATCTAGACCTGCACCAAAAGCGGGCATTGCCCTACCTGAAGGAAAAGTTTGGTTTCATTGGTGTCTATATTTGTTTGGTTATAGAGAAAACTCTCCTTGTCTTTTAAAGAAGCTGAATAAGGACCCAAAAACTTTACCTTTGAGTTTCTCAAAGCAGCATTCTTCGGGATAGCCCCCCTTGTGCTTAAAAGAGATCATTTGTCGTGTTTGTATAATTAATGCTTTATGTTTAATTATGAAAACCCAGAAAGAAGCAGTGTTCCGTGAAATATTAATGCCTTTGTAGCAGATATCACTTTTTTGGTCTTCAGAAACTTTGATGCAAAAGAAGACTGGAAAAGAACAGTTTGCTTCACTTTGCTGGTTCAAGCCGTCGATAACTTCTCTGATTTTGCAGTTTCACTTCAGGTGGGTGTTGACGTTGAGCTTACGGGCTTTGAGGAGAAAAAGGAGGGGCCAGGAAAGATAGATTGTAAGCCTTGATAGGACCTAGGCGAAGGTAAAATTATTGCCATGTCATGGCGAAGGCTACAAAGTGGACACCCTTCTACCCCACCCTGGGCAGACTCGCGATACATATAGCCAGTTACCTCACAAACCAAGCTGAAAGTCGACTGAGGCATTCATCAGCTGAAATCACACTAGTGTGTGTTGGCATATTTCCAGCGAACATTATTTATTGGCTTAGCTCTGTTTCGCGACAGTCTGCTGACCGAAGGTCCGGTTTTGGGAAAATGGGAAAATACAGACAACATAATTCTCATCTCTTAACGAACCATTTTCTCAAGAAATACAAGTGCTAAACTCGTATACCCACGCCAAAGAAAAAGAGAAAGAGATAAATGTCTTTATTTCCTGTTCACTCACTTCTTGTTTATCTTTAGTTGTTGTTGTCGTTGTTGTTGTTGTTATTGTTGATGTTGTTGTCAATGTGCTGTTTGAACCAAAAGAGGCACTGACGCAAAAGCGCAACAGAAACAATTGTGAAGTGATTTTCAGTGTTTGCATATTCTACTGTCTACACGTCCATTACAATTAACAATTAATTTAATGTAGGATGTAAAATAGACTGTGGACCAAGCAGTACTGTACGCCTACAAAAGAAATAAAGTAGAATGATAAATTCAAACAATGTGTCATATATAAATATTTTTAGTTTGACTCTACAATGTGACATAATACATGTATTACGATGGCATTCACAGCTGTAAAATACTTTGAAAAACATAGATCGCAAAAATTTCTGGGATTCTGTTCCAACAGTTCTCAAAGCAACGATTAAAAGCCTAAAACATAGAAAAAAAGATTTTAAAAGCTATAGCACCTCCCCCCTTTCCCCTTATATATACCCGCTTATCCACTGTAAACAAAGCGTATCAATATGCTCGGTACCATAATATAACGTGAATTCAACATAAAGGGAAAAAAGCTACCCAAGAGACATGCCGAATTTAGCAAAAAAGCAAAACTAAAGGTTGAAAAGGAAATGTTTTCGAAATTGTACTGATATTCTTAATAATGGCCCATATGGTAATCTTGCTTTCCTTCTGTCCCAGAGAGCTTGCTGTACCGCAGAGGCCATCAGCAAACGACAGCAGGAGGAAGCAGAAGCGGAAGAAGCAAGACTGGCCGCCATGGCTGCAGAGTCAAATGAAAGCTTTATTTCCGGTTTGTGACCGCACTGTAAATGATACGAGTACAACAGGAGTACATGTACTTTTGTTGGTACGCTGTTAGCTTGGTTACAATACCTTTGAAATACTGTGTGCCAGATGACCAAAGTTCGAATCTTTAATTTTAAGTTTTTTTAACAACTCAAGGATGGTTTTGGGGTTTTATTTTTGTTTGTTAAAAAAACCCACCCTGAGTCGTATAGAAAAGGCCGTTGGATAGGTCCATCCTCTATAAATCAAGCGTTCAGTATTAACATGAATGTCTGTCTCTCTGTGATGTACGAGTGTGTGTGTGTGTGTGTGTGTGTGTGTGTGTGTGTGTGTGTGTGTTTGTTAGAATGGGAACTGGGATTTGACGAAGGGACGGGGCATTGGTGGATGGCAGCTGTCTAAGTCTAAAAGGCACACAGTAACTGAGAGACTTTGACCATTCTTAAACATTCATGAAATTTTCCTTTTTAATTCAGTGCCCTGATGTGTGATGAAGAAATACAATGCCTGTCTTTGAAATACCTATTTAGAGATGGAAACTAAACAAATAAAAACAAATCTTGGTGATTTAAGCCCTGCCCCATCGTCAGAATTTAGATTTAGTGAGGAGTTAATCTAGAAGCAAATAGAAGTTTAAACAAAATGATAAAGCAAAACCTACTGATAATATAATATTGCGTATTCATCAAAAGGCTACGTTCTGTGGGTATGAGAAAAGTGTTACCATATCACTGTACTTTATATTATTCGTCAAAAGCTGTAATGCTTCCTGTCTAGGATTTGATTTAATTTCTTTATTTTCCGTCTTTTGTAGAAACAGTTACTGAGGACGTAGCCACAAAACCTAAAGCCCAGACTAAAGCAGAAGCTGCACCAAAACCAGCGACCGGAAAGGAGGCCCCAGCAACCTCACGGCAGTCGGACGTTCCGGAAGGGGACGCCGAGATAGACCCAGATGGAGAAATGGGTGAAGCGTAAGTTGACATGCCAGGCCAACTATCCAGCACGGAGGGAGGAACGGCCATCTGATTTGTAATATTTCCACTATGGGAACTCACTAAATTATTTTGTGCGGACCAATGTTTCTAGCACAGACTAGACAACTGGGACAGGGACTCTGTGAGTGAAAATGGACTTCAACAAACAACACCGTTTCATGGCAACTCTGGTTAACTGATCGCCTGGGGCTTGACCTAGTAAAGCTGAACTATGAATCTTGTACATTTTGAATGGGAAAATTGGGTAAGGAATTTTAGCTTCAATAAAAGTAATGATACCATCTATGGGGGGCATGAAGTATTTTTGAGAAATGCCCGAAAAAGCGTTTTTCGACGTAGCTAATTTATTAGTAATTAATTTCCCTTTTTTGGTTTATTTTTTGCCATTTTGCCATAACAATTTTCTTTTATTTGGTCCCGTTGATGTTCAGGTCTGAGAACCAATTTATGAGGAACTATATCTTGTCAAAGTTACTATTTATGAAAGACCATTTTCGTTTCGTAAATGCACACAACATAGACAACTTTCCGATCGGCCATACAATCGTAACCACCAGTCAAATAAGTGTGCTTCCCATTGATTAACCTCCCCACTAAAACCCCACAGAGAGACCCCGGCCCCGACAGACTGCTTGTCCATACAGCCACGACATGCTTTGGATCCCGTGAGGTGAAGAAGAACAGTCACGATTTTTTTGCATCTTTTTACGTTTTATGCGGTATTCACACATACAGGAGTAACAAAGCCGAGTAAGACAAAATTGCTTAGTCCTGCAAGTCGGGTCTACTCTGGATACATTTCACCGAGCAATCGGCCTCCCTCCCCGAGTGATATTTCATGCTCGACGTGTGAAATTATTACACGGGAAGCTTGCCGAAATTTTCAAACATGATTAAAATTTTTGCCGAGCGAAAAATGAGTCGCCGACTCAATAACTCGCTTGGGGAAAACTCGGGGAGTACTGACTCCGGGAGTATCAGCAATAGCTCGGCTTGCAAAGATGCATAATATGTTGCCGAGTGACAATGACACGCCGACGAGATCTGAATGGTAGCTGTGTTAAATTTCATACTTTGCGGGTTAAATTATTTCTCGCTGTGTAAACATCTTGCACGGGGAGTCTGAGTTACTCAAGCACAGCGTGCAAAAGTTGACACGACGAGCTTGTAAATATTTCCTGTTGCCAGGTATCGAAAACTGACAACCAGCTTGATGTCATGTTTCTGTGACTGCCTCCAGAAAGTGTTCGCCTTGTGGATGGTGGGGCCAATTTTTTCTGTATTTCTTGGAAAAAACTCTGGAGAAGCTCGGAGGAGGTTCCTGAGGGATGCCGCATCTTCAACTTGCAGTTCAGCCATCAGCTTCTCAAACTGTCCTGAGCTCTTATGAGCCGTGGTCTAACCCAACTGGTCCTCCTCCTCTTCTTGCACCAGCACAACAGCAAGGGCACCATTATTATTTATACATGAAGTATACATCCATCATCTGTGTCATACGAGACATGTTGAAGGAATGAACACAAACATTTTGCCCCCTCTTTATATATTACAACATTGCACACCGACTAACTCAGCGACGGGTCGGCGAGATGGTCAGCATGGTCGTCGACTTTGTCGGCGTGTGAAATTTTACTCGGCCGCTACGTTTCTTGGCTTTGCAAGTGGCCAGGATTCAAACTAATTGCTCAGCAAGACGCTCGGCGAGACGCTCTACGATATGCTCACCGTCCTAAATTATTGCACGGCGAGCGTCTCCCTGAGTGCTTGCCGACATTATAACGCCAACAGTCATGGCCAGATGCTCGTCACGATTAAACCTGAATTTGACAATATCTTATCGGGAATTGCTCGTTCTACTCTACTCCTGTATGTGTGAACACCGCAATAGAGCTGGTATTAGAAGACATAGTATCAACAATAATTAAGATAGGGTCTATATACTAATGATGGTAATAGTAGGACATAGTAGTAGTAGTAGTAGTAGTAGTAGTAGTAGTAGTAGTAGTAGTAGTAGTAGTTACAGTTTTAAACCCAACAGAAAAGACTTCGTTGTCACGACCTACAGTCCTTTAACACTTGCCTTTACGTTTGATTCCATCATCACATTCTCTTTCTTCCTTCCTCATTTCCTCCCTCTCCCTGTTCCTCTCTCTTTCTCTATGTCTCTCCCCCCCCCCCCCACTCTCTCTCTCCTCACTCCTTCCCCCCTCCCCTCGTCTTTTACAAACTTAAATCCTAAAATTCAAAATGAACAAACTGAACGATATCAACTACTTTCCTCTCCCAATGAACACAGATTAAGTGTCAAACGCATTGCCAGTGACTTACAGATACTCGCATTTTTTTTATTCGAGCATTGTCTGTACTGTTAATAGTCCGTATATTGTGTGTACAACACTTTGTTTGATTGCAAAAAGTCGACCCCGACTTCAATATTGTTTTTATTCCAGTCAGCTGCTGCATATATCAAATGAAAAAACTTTGTTCTCTAAGGTTCCAAGACCAGTATTATGGCCGCTTGCAATCCTGTATGTATCATCTGTTAGACGACGCATTCGGCAAAATGGACGTACTGTTTGCCACTGAGAAAAAGGAACCAATTAGTCTGCGATACAGCGAAACAGGATTTACAAAGTTAGTACTCGCTATCATTTGAACCTTGATACAATGACCTGAGAAATGTAAGTTTGAAGACAATTTCTGCTCTCTTGATATGTTGCTGCCAAAATATACCTATCAAATACTGTTGTCATTAGTAGATACTCCTGTGATGAAGGCTACTTTTGCCAGTAGAAGCTAAACCTGTGATATACTGTTGTCAGTGGAACTAAACCTGTGATATACTGTTGTCAGTAAAGGCTAAACCTATGATATACTATTGACAATAGAAGCCTACTCCTGTGATGTACTATTTCAGACATAAGAAGACATAATATATTTTTGTAAGTTGGATCTTGTCGATTGCTCAAATTGTATTCGCGGACATCAGTCCTTATTGTATATTTTTCATTCTTGTAAACACCAAGAAAAGCTTACACGTATGTGAACACGATTGTGCCAACAACAGTGCACTGTTGCACATAGAGTGGATGCAAGTGTCGAAGATTGACGATGGAACTTTTCGTCTGCCCCATACATTCGCATTGCCTGTCCACCATAATAACATTTATCATGACTGGCTGTCTTTTTGAATTGGTTACTTGCCCTTTTGCAGGATCCGCGACATCCCGATGCCAGTGGACACCGACAAGATACTGAGAGCGCCCTTGCCCCCTCCCTGGGTGAAGGTTGCCCAGATGATGGACAGCACCGTTGCCGCTATTCGGCAGCACAGGGAGGAGGTGGAAGAGGCTGATCATCAGGCAGACGGGACAGTTTAGATAGGGGCAAAGATGTTATATATAATAACTTGATTAACATGTGTCAGGCATGGGGGCCTTCTTACCCTCATGGACATGGCCGGCGTGCCCCCATTTACATGAACACGTCGCCCCCCCCCTCCCGCTCCCCACGAGTTCTAGTATGTTTAACACCACCCTGCCCCCATATTTCAGTGGAAGCTTGTAGATTTCCTCCTAAGACCGCCGAGACGCCTCCACGTAAGTCTCGAAAAGCACTCACCCGTCTGCTGAACTGCGCCCTTGAGGTTCTGCGTCTCAGAGTGGATACACGCAGACATCGTTTGTTTACGTGGGGGACATCACTGCCACGAACTCTAGTACTAAATATAACCTGTTTGTGTGGGGGTCATGATGGGGGACACCCGGAGGAGGTGGAAGAAACTGATCTCCTCTTAGAGAAGGGGTGTCAAACTCAATCGCACGGATTCTTTTTTTTTGGGGGGGGGGGGGGGGGCAAACGGAAACTACCCTTCAAGTTGGGGCCGAACTGGATAAACAGCCACGAAATCAAACGTTTTATAAAAAAAAACAATAAAACGAATTAAAACAGACAGAAGTTGAAATAATAACGCATCAAAACATATCAACTTTTTGCTCTTATGCTAATGATGCAGAGCTGGATTTTTTGGGTATCTTTCCTTGGCAACTAATTTCGGAGTAAGGTTCTGTGTCGTGCAGCTTCTAAGGACGGATACTTAAATTCTATTCTATCGCGGGACGGATATGATTGTTCGCCAGGCCGGACGCGGCCCAGGGACAACTGTATCATAGGGGATAGATAGTTAAAGTTATGGTCTTGGATGACCAGTGTATTGATCGTGATGGCGGTCGAGGGCGTGGTTCATAAAGTTGATGACGGTGGTGTTGGTGAAATACCCCCCCCCCCAACCACCGAGTTGTAGTGACGGAGGTAGTACTGAGTGTTCACTGCCAGTCGAATTCATTTGAATGAGTCAGGACCAGCCACACTTTTCCGTGGAGGGGGCAAACGCTACCATTTTAATTCAATATGACCTTCACAATCAAAGGTGTTGGTATTTCAAGGTCGTGAGTTGAAAAGGGCGTATTGTGCCAAAACGGTGGTGGTCATGATCCCTCTGTGGAAGAGAATGTAGCTGGACCCTAATCAGTTTGACTGAATTCGAGTGGCAGTGTGCACTGGGTACATGGTAGGTGGTCATGGGTAACGAGGTAAATATGTCGAAGTAACGGCTGAAAAGTTGTTGATAGTCTTCTTCCAGAAATAGTAAAAGACACAGGCTTTTTTTTAAAAGCTGCTTTCAAAATTATAGAGAGGAAAAACTCTTATTTTTTTTAAAGTGGAAGAAAGGTTGACATTCGTAATTTGAACAGTGGACAACAAAGTAAAGTAAGAGGGAATGATAGATTCGGATTACCTTAGGAATATACAGGTAACTGAGGTGACTTTAGTTGGCGACCGAAAGTCAAATATGGTGTTAGTTTCTTATTTCACGGCTAGGTGATTGCTACTGTTTTTTATAGACTGGAAGCGTATATAATAGAAAAAAAATCGGTTGTTTGTAATAGTGATAGCTATACAAGGGGAGTCATGGGAACAGCCATCTGATAGAGCGGTTAGAGGAGTGGAGTTCAGAAGCAAAGATAGGCATAGCTTAAATCAATCGACAGTACGCTTTAACAGGACAGTATTACAAGGAGGGAAGGGACATATTACATTTCTAGTAGGACAAGCGATGAGGAGAGAGGCAAGTGGTGACACTGATTTGAATATCACTAAATATTCAAACCTGATTCTTATTTCCAAAAAGGCAAAGAAAGAATGCCCTTTGTGCTCCTTAACATTTTGATCTCTGAACAATTCGAGAATAAATAAATAGTTATTTTCCTAAATATGAAATAAATGTTCTCTTGCTTTCTTTCATGTTTTTGAATCAGACTGATTTTTTTCAAACGCTGAGGTACGAAAGAGAATCACCAACGTAGTGGGGCAGCTTGAAGATCTACTGACAACAGTGAAGAGACAAAAATTAAAATTGTATGGGCATATCGCAAGATCCACAGGATTGCCAAAACAATCCTGCAAGGAACTGTACAAGGAAAGAGAAAGAGAGGAAGGCAGAGAAGGAGATTGGAGGACAACATTACAGAGTGGACAAGAAAGACGATAGGTGACAATCTGAGGAAAGCAGAGGACAAAATAGTAAATAGATGGCGAGAGCTGGTTTTCAGATGCAGTGGTGCCCCCACGGTTGCCCCAACCACGGGATAGAAGAAGAAGAAGATTTTGTTATGTTGGGTGAAACGAGCCTTAATCTATTTATTTTCGAGTCCTTTGTCGTAATACATGACAGGAATTCTGTTAAAACCTCAGGTTGTAATATTTTGAGCCTGAAGTTGTTTTGATATCATGTTTGGATTACCGTGGTAAAAAAAAAAATACTCACTTGGAACGTTCAAGACTCGGGTAATAAGGATTTAAAACGGGAATGGATATCAGAAATAAAAACCAAGGGTGAGCTCAGTCAAACATTTCCAAGGAATCCAGAACAAATCTGTCTTACCCAGGGGAACTTAAGGGCCGGGGGGGGGGGGGGGGAGGGGGTCGCTGTCCGGTTGACAAACCGTGACAGTGGTCAAAACATAATACCTTTCAAGTGCTATCCTAACCGCCCTTGTAATGGCATGCGAATGTCATGTCTAACTAATCTATAGATGTAAGTTGTTGTTTCTAGGTAGGGTGACCTATGGCATGACTTATAGGTTAGAACTGGGGGGGGGGGGGGGGGGGTTAGCCAATTCTATGACGACCTCTTTCGATAATCTAAGCAATAATTTTCAGCCTCTCGTCTTCCGCTTAGTCTTACTATTACTGAGGAAGAGATAAGGTCTGATGTGAACACTGATCCACCCCCCAAGAAAAAAGAAAGAAAGAAAAAAAAAAGAAAAAAGTAAAATAAACACAAATCAAAGCTGTGCCATAGAACTCGGTCAAGCCAGTATGATTCAGGGATGTGCCAGGCTATGACTGATCGCCTTCATTAAAAAGGAGGAGGGGCAGTCTATGAAGAAAGATCAGCTATGATAGGAATGATGTCATTACGAAATGACAAAGAGAAGAAACTGTAGACCGTGGGAAAGGAGCAAAACATTGACGTTGGCCGAAACAAATACACTGGGGACTATGCACCACGAATGTCTCGGCGAAATCTATGCCTCGAGGCAAGAGACGATTTGCCGATAAAACGAATGTGGAAAGGTAAAGAAACTGTGGCGTATAAAAGAGTTGGGACCTAATTTTAAAAAAAAATGTCACTGGAGGAGGAGTAGGGCGATGAGGAGGACGAAGACGAGGAGGAGGAGGGGGACGAGGAGGAGGAAGCGGAAAAGGCAGCGGAGGAGGAAAAAGAGGAAAATCGTAAACTTATTAAGGATGAAGTGTTAAAGCAATGATACCGCTGAGGCAGTATAGAAACGTCGACCTTAGCCATTGTGAAAAAAACCCAACAAATATTTAGTATTAGTATTACAAAAGGAGAACGACCTCGTAACAAAAGCGCCGACAAATAGCGACATCACTTAGGGTCACAGTTGCCAGTTATGTCAAGGAGTAAGTTTGAACAATGTTCAACCGCTTCAAGCTACAATGGTCCGTTCTTCATACCTCTATCATATTATATCGAATATGGATTGACAGAAACCAGTACCTATCATAAGATAACATATTAGATAAATCGTTTTTATCCAGGTCCTGGGACATAAGTTTGGTGTTTTACTACACGTGCACTCGGACACGTATGCATGCATTCGCGCATGCACACATACACTCACACACACACACACACACACACACACACACAC
>NW_004797592.1:401366-404838 GCF_000002075.1 Aplysia californica
ACACACACACACACACACCAACACACACACATACACACACTCACACACATACACATAAAGACTCACACACATACACACACATCCCAACAACCTCAAGTCGTATTGAGGTACCCACCAAGTTCTCTGTTCTAATATTTTACAGGGATACAACAATCAATCTCTGTCCTCTTCTTTCAGCACTCAGCCCCCCCCCTCCTCCAAATAAATCCCGTCAAACGGTCGTCCAAAAATTGATCGTCCCTTCTCTAACGGTCAGCAGTTAGAAAAATTAAAAAGAAAACAACTGTCGTTGACTACTTTCTAACCATACTCGCACTGAGCTTTCTCTTTTTTCCTTTTCTGTTTGCATACCCAGCTTACATTTAACGACCCCTTTTAGAACTTCTTTTATGATTAAAAAAAGAAAAGAGGATGAAATCGATGACGTTATTTCAAAGGGTGGATAGGTCTCTAAAAGATGTTGCAATATTTTAAATTTGACAGTAGTTCGTCATTATCGCCTACATGCGGCCTTTAGAGACTGAACATCTTTTGGTTTTCTCGTAATGCATAAAAGTAGTTATTGCGGCTGTACTGCACCACTCTTCAAATGCCACTCTTCAAATGCCAAAGTATTTGATATGGTGATCCCCAAAAAACTGTACAACTTTTTTTTCTGAATATCTCGCACAAAGATTGTTGTAGAATG
The DNA here is from genome assembly GCF_000002075.1 of Aplysia californica. Taxonomy (NCBI): domain Eukaryota; kingdom Metazoa; phylum Mollusca; class Gastropoda; order Aplysiida; family Aplysiidae; genus Aplysia; species Aplysia californica. Next base: position 402,055 of record NW_004797592.1, read on the forward strand.
CTGTAATTTGGAACAGACATAATTCATTTAAAAGAAATTTGTTTGATATAAAATCCACGAAAAAGAAACATGTTTTGAAAATGGAAACTGCTAAAAGAATAAAGCACCCAAAAATGCAAAGTTCACCAACGTTTAAAAATCTTGTAAAGGAAGTCGTGAAAAGATTAGTTGACCTTTTTCTTTATTTTCTCTTTGGCATTAATTTTCCATCCCAGTGACATTTTAACAGTATTCAAATTCTTTTACAGAGTTTAAAAAACCTAATGATTTCCTTTTGAAATTCCTAGAAGCAGTGCTCCACATTCCCTCCTTTGGACTCAACACATTTTTAACGCGTCGTTCGAAATGTTCAGTGGCACACTAACACAAGGACCTGCTAAACAATGAGTTTTTAAAGCCACATAGGCCTACACTGTACATGTTCACTAAGAAGTGGCTTCTAAAGACAATAGAGTGGGGTGCCCAATAGACAGCATTTTTGGAGTTAACATATCCCGCAGGGTGAAAATGGGCTTTGCATTAAACCAAATGTCATCGAGGAAATGATCCCTCTTTACAAGACAATCGAGGAATCATGAACACATTTCCATGCTCTGAGCCATGTCATCTCGGCCTAGCGAAGATGAACATGGTATAGTCTTAGGTTAAATCAGCCATGAGAATGCAGACCGTCGGTGTGTACGAAATTCCTAGTTGCAGATCATCCACGGACAGACGTCTAACGGGACTCGGCTACTGAAATCTGCACTCTGGTGACGTTTAAAGGGCTGCGCGTGGTGCGTGTTCAACCTCAAGAAGTCATGTTTTAAAGAACTTTGTAGTTCTGATTCGCTATAGATCCAAACAGACGGAACTTCTCTACTCATGACGCCATAGGTCTTGAGGGCACCTAAGCATTCTCTCCATGCCGTACGCAGAACTTATGGAATGTCAAGGATGGTGAGTTTGTGGAGAGGTAATGTTCAATACAAAAAGCTCTCTGCTCTTTACTAAACGTAACCATGATCTGAGCAGGTGAACAAAATTTGTGAAAAATAATATCTGCAGACTTCTGTTGACTTGTTAGACTGCTGTAGCTTGCAATGTGGCGCGATTGTAGCAACTTTTAGTGGTAGGCCTAATGCGAACTGGCGCGTCATGCTATGAAAATGGCGACAAGGTTGAAAATGGTTTTTTTTTAAAAATGCGCTATATAGGGCAAAACCATTCAATGGACTTATCTAAAATACACATCAGACAAATTCCTTTTGGCTTGCAAATGTTATATTCAAATCTGAAACGCAAAACTTCAGTATGGAGGAAGATATTTTAAAAACAAGTTGTAAATATTTTTGGGGATCACCCTGTCCTGCAGTCGTACAAGAAGGCGTCCCAAATGGGTAACGTGGAGACGAAAACAGACGATAGAATATGATTAGAGAGCAAGAAAGGAGATGAAAGGAGAAACATTTTAAAGAAATCGATCTAAATTTCCCGTCGCTGTCAGGATTCGAACCCGGGACCTATCTTATGAGAGGCGAATGCCGTACATCTCGACCACAGGAGCCCCCCTCCCTCTCACCCCCCCCCAAACCGGTAAAGGTCTAAATGAGCCCTTGAAGCTTTCTTGACCTGCACGAACATCCAGGGTCTCCGCTCCCTGCGGCTCGCCGACAAGTCACGCGTGAAAGATACTTTCTAAAACCTTATTTAAGAACGGGAGCTCAAGTTGACTTTTACTGAGAAACCAAAAACCCATATTAGTCAAGTTTGCCTCATTTTTCTGAATTTCGTTCGCAGGCAGTTTTATTGAATTCTGGTAGTTATTGAACTTTAAACCAATTTATTTACTTGTCAGAGACACGATTCGTATGTGACTTGGCTGTGACAGCTTCTCGTGGGATCTCTTCATCTTGTCACCTGCCGTCTGCATGACAATAAATATGACTTGACTTATCCTAGCGCTAATGTTGAAAACAATGACTCCAGGCACAATTCACACGGTGGCCAACCCCGAACCTTTAACGTTGACGACATAAGACAGTCCGCCCGCTTTACGTGTCTTTGGTTGCTGGTCTAAATTTTACGCCCGCTGTTTCCAAGGAAAACCACTTATTCAAGAAAGGAGACAGATCATATAAAGGCGTTTCTCTCTCTCCACCCTCCCTCCTTCCCTCCCTCCCTGCCACTCTCTCTCTCTCTCTTTCTCTCTCTCTCTCTCTCTGTCTCTCCTCTGTCTCTCTCTCTCTCTCTCTCTCTGTCTCTCCTCTGTCTCTCTGTCTCTCTCTCTCTCTCTCTCTCTCTCTCTCTCTCTCTCTCTCTCTCTCAGCTTTGGAGCATAGATATGCCAATCCACCAAGAGAGGTTGCACCAACTTATGTACAAAGAGTCCGTCTTTTGACCATAATACTCAAAAGGGAAAATAGAATGGGGAGAGGAGGACGAAAGGAAGTAAGAGGAGGGGCTTAAGACTGAAATAGAAAGTGAGATACAGGTTGAGTGAGCGCTTCTACTTTACCCAGATCCTGTGCCCAAGGCTATCTCCAGCTAGGACATCTACTCCCGTATTGTGAACGTGCTTAATCTGATCGAAAAATCAAATGTCATACTGATCAAGACTTACTTACGGTTATTTGTTTTATAAATGCGCCGCCAAACCCTCTTGCCTGTTGATTATAATACACGCATATTATGTATCACTTATATATTACTTGTAGGCCCTACATTTACACACACACACACACACACACACATACACACACACACACACACACACACACACACACACACACACACACACACACA
>NW_004797592.1:405691-416835 GCF_000002075.1 Aplysia californica
AATAATATATAATATATAACATATATACCCAAATATATTTTAGTTTTAGTTTTAGTAAGTGTTTTACGGCACTTGCAACACAATAAGATCATATAAGTGTCGATGATTAGAGGTGTTACGAGAGAGTAACAAACACAAAAAAAGATGAGGACGATAGATGTTTGATAGGAAAGAAGGAGCTAACCGCAACAGAGCACCCGCCAAACACGCACAGCCACATATATTTATGTTTTATATGATATGATATGACATTATATATATAATATGTAGGGGGAATCTCGTGACCTAAAGGTTAAGGTGCTTGCCTCTCATTCAAATGTCCCGGGTTCGAATTTTCTTCTCTAAAATTGTCTCCTTTCAGCTCCTTTTCTGCTCTCTAGCAATGTTCTATCGATTGCTCTCGTCTCCTCTTTCTGCCCCCACCTCTTCATTTTCTTTGCCCCCTCTTCTGGGCTCCTGACTCCTTCTGCAGCCTTTTTACTGCTACTCATTGACACCTTATTACTGCTGTCTTTCAGCCACACCCCTGATCTTCTGGTAGGAAAGATCTACACCAAGCCTTCCCGGACAAGGGCGAAAACTCTCGAATGGCCTGTGTGCAAGTTGCGCCCGTTAAAGATCCCTTGGTTTTTCTAAAATCGATAAGAGTAGGCTTCGGCCGCCACCCGGGCAAAATTCAAAATTTCCTCCCAACTGAAAAAGTTTAATGTGTCCCGTGCGCTCATATGACCTTATGCCGTTGCGAGCGCCGTAAAACACTGACAAAAAGTATATAAATGTAAATTAAATATATAGGTTTATCTTATGGATGACTACGGGTTTTTAGCCAGAAAAGATACATGTTTATCAAATAACGATCAATAAAAGTGATGGAAAAATTTGAGAAGGATCATATCACATGACGTGATAAAAATATCTACTTACTCAGAATACTAAACATTTTGTAAAGATGCAGAGAACTTCTGTCGTATAGATTAAACCAAGACATAATGGCATCATGTGTTCTCTATATTGAAGGCTATTCTGATCACAGTAGAGATCAAAATGTTTTAAATCGTTTTAAAAAGACATTAGGAGTGACATTAAGCTCAACGTGCACTGGGTGTGTCCGATTTTGTTTCTCCAAATAAATGGCAGTGCATCACTAGCAAATCGCTTTAAGTCTACAAATCTTTAAAAGATTTTTATCTAGGAGTATATAAAGTTACTAGCTGCCCAATGCAATTATCCCTTTCGAGTGGAGTTGAGATATAACTTGTGTGTATCTTTAAGGTGAGTTGAGTCCCCTCATTTTTCATTTTTGGAAAGCTTTACTGGCCCCAGTTCTTCGTGTAAGAGAGAAACCAACATTTGTGCGAGTATGGTCTTCCTTAGACAGACATTGAGTTGTGTGACACATGAAGAGTAATGAACGCTCAGACATGAAATGGGAAATCCTGGCGCAGGATGCACTGCCTCACACTCCATAGAAGGATATTGACTTTTAAGTGAATCTGATTCTATTGCATAATATTCTTTTCTTTTACTTTCATTCATATTCTACTTGAAAATAATTACAATAAGGCCTAAATCAATTTAAATGTTTTTCCTGACGTATTCTTAACATTCATGACCAATAAAATAATATAAAAAAGGTTTCCCCTTTAGAATTTATTGTTTAAGAGCTCTAAAAGTTTTCCATTCAAAACACCAGTTCCCATTTGTTACACAATATAATGGTTTGCGGTGAATTTGTCTTCTTTCTCCTTTTTTTCTAGACCACCACTTTCCACTGTTGGTCTCTGATATAATCCAAACACATTATGATAATAATATTCATATAACGCAAATTTGCACTCTTTCGTTGTCTTTGGCCGGGTGCCCACTCACACCTGGAAGAAGTGAGAAAAATCTGTATAAAATGCCTTTGCAAAGGAATTAACGTCTGCCCTGAGCCTGCAACCTCGTAACTACGAGTCTGGTGCTAGCCACTAGGCTACCGACGCCACTAAAAGACGTGTTAATCTTATATCTATATTTGTACATATTATGTAAGGTGAATTGCTTTTAGAGCAACGTCTACAACAACATTTGGGCCCATACGAACTTTTGCCTGGGTTTCTCTTTGTAAGAACACAGTGAACGGGGATAGATAAATGTTTTACCTCAAGTCAAATCAGGTGCAGTCAGAACAGGCAACAAACACTCTTTCAAAAACCTCATCTAAATACCAACACTGAATCTTTTGATGCAATTTCTGTTTAAAAAAATATATTTCTGCCCCAAAGACAAATTATTCGAGAAAACTGATAGGCCTATTCTCTATCCAAAGAAATTTTCTAAATATCCATGGTATTCTTATAATCACGCTTCATAGATCTATCAATTTAGTGTCTGTCACTTCGACGAGCTGTCGTCACTTTTAGTGAAGAAGGACACACACAAAGACTTGCCAAGTCGTCCCCACAGAGTTCGCGCAGGAACCTTACCTTCGTGTTGTCTGACTAAAAATGCACGTTATTACATTAGATCTAAAGTTCCGGTGCTGGGGTTCTTTTGTTCCAAGCACGGAGACCTGAGTGTCGGTCGTTACAAACTCGGCTCTGCTTTATTAGTTTAAAAAACCCAAGAAAATTCATCTAAGAGATGAATAGTCTGATACATCTAATTCGCACGCTTGAGTCATGGTGTATTGTCAAAGCCTATCTATCTATCTATCTATCTATCTATCTATCTATCTATCTATCTATCTATCTATTGACAAGTGGACTATTAATGTCCCCATATGGTATGAAGACTTCTGCAAACCAAATTGCTTCGGACATATTCCAATTAAAGGAATGTCAAATATCTTTTGAAAGCATTGTAAAGAGCTTAATATTTTCACAACAGAAGTTACGACATTACGTCCAGACATCTAAACATAAGAAATCCTTTCTTTCTACTCAGCTCCTTTGGCCATGGGGGTCCAACGTATTTTTCAAGTTTTCACTGCTGTGCTACTTGTGATTGCCTCCCTGGCAGATAAGAACCTACCCTCAGCACAAACACCAACACCAGCTCACCAACCTTCTTATGGCCACCCTTTCGACCCATACCAAACAAATACGTACCAAGTAGCTCACTCAGGTGCACAGGATTACCAATCTCAATTCTCTGGGTATGGACAGCAGCAATACGGACCACAGTCTGCTCCTTCTGGGTACTCTCAGTTTGAACAGACATACGGGACATCAGCATCACAGCAGAATACTTACGGGAATCCACAACAAGCCTACGCTCAACAGCAAGCACCATACGATGGCGCCTCAGCAGATCCATACTCCGTATACGGCCAGCAACAAGGTTATGAAACCCAGCAGCATCAAGGGTACCAACAACAGCAGCCATCATACGGTACAGCCACGGCCCCAGCTACAGCGACACACTCTCCATACAGCCCAGGCCCAGCCGTGCAGATCCCATACGAACAGCAGCAATACGGCCAAGTAGCAGACCCATACGCCGTGCATGGACAGGAGTTTGTCTATACACAGGACCAAACGGGATACGCACCAGTACTTGATCCATTCTTTCAGTACCAACAAGACGTCTACGGACAACCGCAGGAACAGGTGTATTCACAACAACAGCAAGCGTCATATGGCACAGCTCCTGCACCAGCCCCTGTACCTGCACCTGCACCAGCCCCTGCACCTGCACCTGCACCAGCCCCAGCCCCCGCACCTGCGCCTGCACCAGCTCCTGCTCCAGCCCCTGCACCAGCTCCTGCACCAGCTCCTGCACCTGCACCAGCCCCAGCCCCTGCACCTGCACCAGCCCCAGCCCCCGCACCTGCACCTGCACCAGCCCCGGCCCCAGCACCTGGCCCTCAGACTTACCAGGGTTTTCAGCCAACTCAACAACAAAACTTGCTCCCAACATACAATTCCCCGCTAGACCCCAGATTCACCTACGGCAATCAGCTGCCTAGCAGCAACGTTGACTCATACCGACCTGGTCCTGAGGCCGTGGGTTACTACCAGTTCTATGACAATTTCTTCTATGGGCAACAGCCAGTCCCAGCCCCAATCCCAGACCCGGCTCCGGCCGAAGCCCCGGCTCCAGCCCCAGCTCCGACCCCAGTCCCTGCCCCTGCTCCAGCACCAGTTCCAGCCCCGGCTCCAGCCCCGGTTCCATCCCCGGCTCCAGCACCGGTTCCAGCCCCAGCCCCAGCCCCAGTCCCAGCCCCTGCTCCAGCACCGGTTCCAGCCCCAGCCCCAGCACCGGTTCCAGCCCCGGCTCCAGCACCGGTTCCTGCTCCGGCCCCAGTCCCAGCCCCGGCTCCAGCCCCGGCTGTGAACCCCGTCCACCCGTACCCATACATTCCCCTGTATTACCCATTCCCAGGCCAGGTTGCTCCTTCTTACGGACGACCAGAAACCACTCCCAGCCCTACCACCACCACTTCTACAACAACAACAACAACCAAAAAAGCTCCTCGAAGATACTTCCCGAGACCACAATACTACCAGCCAACCTATTTCCAATCCAATTTTCCAGTTTACGCACCAGTAAGAGCCCCAGCCCCAGCTCCAGTCCCAGCCCCAATCCCAGCCCCAGCCCCGGCCCCAGCCCCAGCCCCAGCCCCAGCCCCAGCCCCAGCCCCAGCCCCAGCCCCAGCCCCAGCCCCAGCCCCAGCCCCAGCCTATCCTTTTGGTAGCTACGGCTCTTACGCCTCTCGCGTGCCGCCAGCTGTAGCACCAGCCCCGCAGGAGCCAGCTCGTTCCACCACAACAAGACGTAAGTTTGGACGATTGTGATGAAAAAAATATGTTGCCTAAGTTGTAACAGTAACTGTAACAAGGGCGTACTAGACCGTAAGGCTTGCGGTCGAAAAACTGATTGTGAATCCTGGCTCATCCCAACAGAAGGTTGCACTTTGGGAAAGGTTTATTTCGTTTTTTTAGGTCGCAAAGAAGGGCACTCCACCCTTCTGTCTTTGTCCTGGGAGTGCTATTCTACCTCCAGCCAGCTGTGCCCCGTATATGCATTTCGTTCTCAGGTAGATTTCGGTCTTCCTCTTTTCCTCCTCCCCTGGAAATTCCATCTTAAACATTGTCTTGTCACATTGTTTGCTGACTTTCTAAACGTGTGCTCGTCCATCACCATCTTCTTTTCTTGATCTCTTTGGCAATTGGTTATTGTTTTATTCTCCTTCAGAATGTCACTTTTCTAATGATTTATGGCTAGTCGATTTTCATGACCTTCCTCAGGCAACCATTGGTGAAGGACTGTAATTTGTTTACTGTTGTTGATTTCCTTATCCAGTGTATGGTGAGCAGGAAAAGGAACGGTGACAGTTAACATCCGTGTTTTACTCGAAGCTTCAAGAGAACTGACCGTCATGGGCAAATCTGCATTTTGACCCCCCATAGTAGTTCTGTATCAACCTCACCACCTTAAATGGTAATTTCATATTGTCGCAGTACTTTCCATAGTGCTGTGCGCCTGTCGCTGTCGATTGCTTTCTCATAGTATTCTACAAAAGTGACAAAACAGGTGGAGTCCCATTCCAGATATTGCTTTACAATAATTTTTAAGGCCCCATCTAGTCGAAACATAAACGGTTTTGTCTGAATCCTGCTAGGTGTACGCACACAACTTCTTTCATGTGCTCCGGAAGAACCCTGTTGAATATAATTTTGCCTTCGCTACGACTTCAATTTTGTCTTGACTGAGCCTCAGATTTACTCCGTTGTTCTGTTTGCCAACTTTAAAAAAGGATAAATACTTAAGCCTGCTGCACCCCTTGCCCCCATTTACGCTTTTAATGTTACTTCACTAAGAGTATGGATACCCTGATATAAATAATATAAGTACAGGAAGCAAACACCAAATCGTAAGTATTTCTCCTGAACATGATATGGAATCCTTTAACAAACGATGTTGAGCATTATTTTTGTTGGCTTTTCTTACCCGTTTTCTTTTTTGTTTTTTCTTTGGCCCTTTTCTCATTTTCGTTTATTGACAGCTTAAAATAAAGGTGCCTAAACGAATTCAACTGTATGAAACAAAGAAAAATATTTTCTAATGTCTTCCAGCATGCTTCCTGAAGCCGGACCCTCAGAACCAGAACGGCTACATGTCTGGCAACGTCGCCATGATCTGCCCCGCTAACCTGATCTTTAATCCTGAGCGTTGTATGTGCGACTGGGACCCGTAAGTCGTCATCATCATCATCATCATCATCATCATCATCATCATCATCATCATCATCATCATCATCAATGCTTTTTACCAGAATCTGCGGTGTAGCAGGTAGGCAGTTCGCTGTCGCACACAGAAGGCATAAGTTCAATTCCTGAATGGGAAGAATTTTTATCGAGTAGCTCCGTTTTTCTGCTGGGACGTAAAACCCCTCCCAGTCCGGGCTGGTCCCGAAAGGCACGGTCGAACATGTCAACTTCTCAAATGATCTAAGTTGTGTCTAACACTTCTTTGTTTTGTTCATAGTTTTTAATATACCTCCCCAGACCCATAGAAATTTCTGAACACCATTTAAATATTTCCTCGTACCAAGTGCTATGTGATTCATCAGCATTTGGCGCTGAAAAGAAAGGGTGCGGACCAAACACGCAAATAAATGTTTGGTTCTAATAATAATATTAAGCAAAAATTCTAAATTAATGGGACATCATTATCACATTTTTAGTATCCTTAACTAATTTTGTTTTATGAAAAGAAGAATGAATGTCAGCATGAACACGACATCTTAAATGAGAATCAGGGGCGATATAGTAGAAAGCATGCTTATGAACCAGATCATAATTGGTTGAGATCTTAAGAGTACAGGGTAAAGAATTGTTGCAATAGTGTTTTCTACACTGCTGATGACTGGTTTGAATCTCCAAGGGGATTGTCACGAATATATGTTGTTTGGGGAATTTTCAAGACTCTCCACCCTCTTGGCACAATCATTTCACCTCGGTTTTCACAAGCAGCAAAAAAGTGAACACTAAATTGAAAAATTCTCCTTCGACAGATATAAGTAATATTTATATGTTTTCGGGTGATTCAACTGGCAACACACACACACACACACACACACACACACACACACACACACACACACACACACACACACACACACACACACACACACACACACACACACACACACACACACACACACACACACACACACACGCGCGCGCGCGCGCGGCCACACACATGCATGCTATGGGGATCTCTCTTTGTCAAGTGGTATCCTAGAATATAGCGAGAGACACCCAAGTATATCTGAACTTAGATGTTCCAATAAGTTATTCAATTCAAAAGGCCACAAATCCTGCCTGTATGCAATGCATTGATTGCTGCCCCCCCCCCCCCACTCACTGACGCACTGTGTATGTGTGTTTGTATGTGTATTTGTGCGTGTGTGTGTTTGTGTGTGTGTTTGTGTGTGTGTGTGTGTGTGTGTGTGTGTGTGTGTGTGTGTGTGTGTGTGTGTGTGTGTGTGTGTGCTTGTATATAAAAAGTGTTGGGTGGGGGGGGGGGGGAAGAATCAAAGAACAAGAACAAGCAAACAAGATAACAAAATACTTCGAACGGCGATGTTTGAGGTGTGATGATTAGATTCGTCCCCTTGTTCACAAAATATTCCAGTAAACTTTTCATGGATGAGCAGGTATTTTTGTCTATCGAGTATCCTCATCTTGTTAGCGGAATCTATCCCATTTACCACGAGTGGCTCAGACAGACAGGGTTATCGCAGTTTGCAATCCTAATAATAATGAATAATAATAAATAGCATTTGCATAGCGCATACCCTGCTCGACAGCAAGTTCTATGCGCTTTACACTATATTATTACCCCATCAGACCAAAGAGCACTCAGAAACATTCTCGGCTTCCCGGTAAGCATACAGTGCAAGCAGCTGATTAAGCTCTCAAACATTAACACACTGACATTTTCGCTGTCTATAGTTGGGTACCCATTCCCACTTGGGTTAAGTGAGGAAAATACCTTTCCCAAGCATATATCGTTGGATCCATGACGGGATTCGAACCCACGACCTTACGGTTGCGAGTCAGGGGAGCCTAACCACTTGGCCACCGACGCCACATCCTACATAGTTTAGATGGAAAAGATAGGGATGTACAACGTTCAATACTTATACTTACCGAAATGTTGTTACTAACATGTTTTATTTTCTTTCTCTTTCGTCTTCATAACATGTCATCAGATCCAGAAAGCCTGTAGCTCCAGCTCCAGTCCCGGTCCCAGTCCCAGCCCCAGCACCAAGGCGGGTCTACCGGCCGTTCGTACCAAACTACCGCTCGTATCAAAATCGTTACTCCATGTACAACTAGTTCACACAAGCAGGAACGACCTTGCTAGATCATTAGTGCCAACCCGCAGGACGAGGTAGACAGACAGTTTGGTGACAGCAACAGAGGTCTAAGGATTAGAATAGTATTTGTAATTTTGGAAATAAAAGCTGAGAATATCAAAGTCGGATTTCTGTGATGACTTCATTGAAAGTAATAAACGATGATGTGAAAAATTGAAATTAATTTGTTTTCTGTTTTTGCTAAAATGTATTTATTGATCAGATTATAAGCCTCATAGAGGTTCCAGGAAGCCAATGTTGAATATTGGTGCCCCCTAGCCTCATAAATAATGATGTATATTTTTATGTTGGTCACATCCCCTAAATAACATTCATTGTATTTTTCTCCGAGTTAAAATTAAACTGCTGGGATATCTCATGTCTTTGATGTTGAAAGAGAACAGGTTGCCACACGTCAGCACCCCACAGGTAGGTATCCGGGGCTGCTCTTTTGGGTAAAATATAGTCGCTCCCTTGGGGGGGTTGATAACTGCCTTTACGGACATATATGTGGATGGTTTATCTAATTGTTTAACACAATGTACAAAGTTCTAGCGGTGCGCTGTTTCAGCTGTGCCTGTCATCATCAACTAGGGCTGTGTAGTATTATATAAGTTTACTGCACTGCTTAAAAAGGGAGACCTCCAGATTGGACGTCCATGTCTAAGAGGGTTGGAACCTATGACAGCTCCCCAAACACCCGAATTTTAGGAACTCCCCATTGTAGATTTATACCAGTGCTATTAATAAGGTAGTACAGCAGGGTGTTTCCCTCGGTAAGATGCCTCTATGATCTTATTTACGTCCTTCAATCATATTTTTCTTGCATACGTCTGAATGTGCAGTCATATCAGCTTACTTTGTCGTGTCGAGGTGCTCTACGTATGGCAACGGTTTGAATTCTTTAAACAGCTCTCTTGCCAATGGATTATTAGAATATCATGGTTTTCCCACCTACTTCATTCTGCTTTATCGGACAACGTCACTATACTGCGGTCAAAAATTTGTGGCGCGACTCAGATATTATACTCTTTAATGGGTGAATCAGTGTAACCCATACTTCGCACAGCAGTTTGTATCAAAATGTGCTATTGAACGAAAAAAACTTGATATTTCTGAGAGCTTCGAAACCTCCTAGCTACTTTTAGATGTGATACACACTGATACTAAACAGATCTGATATTTAAAACGATGAGTGCTCTTTGATCAAATTTTCTATTATTTGGTTCAGAGCGAATACAACATGTAGAATGTAATTTGTAGTCGTCTAGGTTGTAAGCCTGATATCATAATCAGGGACAATTTACAGTGCACACACTCATGAACCACCTCCCCCCACCACAAAAAAGAAAAAAGAAAAACAAAACGAACCAAAAACAAAAACAAAAAGCAACGCTCCAATACAAAACAAAAACAAAAATAAAGCAATAACAACATTTAAAAAAAATCAAAAAATCAATGAGCTGAAAGAGGGAAAAGTTTCATTAACTACTCACTCATCATAACCATCACAGACATCATTGTTACGATAAAAAGTAGGAGAAAATGTCGTATGATTCATCTAAAGTCAAAGACACGAATTATGCATACTCATTATCAGCCCTCTCCTCATCTACAACAAAGAGTTCAATGTTAATAATAAATTACTGTTGAATAATATGTTATGTATGTTTGAAGTAGGTGCCTTCATCGACACAGCTAAAATCATCTAGGAGGCGGGCTTCAAACCTGCCTGTCAGGGCCAACTCGGGCTGAGAAAGATACAGTGTCCAGTAGAAAGACAGAGATACTCGACAAATGTTCCCCTCGCAGAAATCGAACTCAGGTGTTCTACGTTCTGCTACAGAGTGCCTAACCGTAACACCACAGATGACAGTCTGTTAAAGATTTGAGGACAAACAAATAAGTGCGCAAGACTACAAAAGCTGGAGACTAAATTAAACTCTAGATCAAAATTTGAAATCTCCTGTGAAATGTAATTGTAATCTTTTGGTCCATCAACAGAAACAACAGAATTGGTAGCTAAATCCAGATGTTATTAAAGAAACAGGAGACAAAAAAACCCCTCCCAAAAACAATAACAATCGATTTCGATTAAAAAACAACAACCCAGTAATGTGAGTAATTTAAGTATCTACTTCCTGAAACCACTTTGGGAGACTTTCTCAAGATGCTGAACTCTAACTGAAAATAATCCTACTGACAAAGACGACAAGAATCCTGTTTAATCCGATATTTCAAGACTGAAAGCAATTAGCCACGACGGAGAATCAAATAGCGCACACTGTGTTCTGATTGTCTCGGTTAAATAACTGTTTAAAATTGATGACAATGACAGCCGGTCTGTGACATTTGAGCGGTGGTATAAAGCGGATGACGTAAAACAACCAACACAACATTGTAATGGTCATGATGCATGTACCAGGTGCCCCTGAAAACGCCCAGTATTAGCTTGCAGGACGACGAGAGCAGCTTTTAGTTCAAGGTCTCTGTCTTATTTTTCTTCGAACTAAGAGACGTTCGAGCTCCCTCATTCCTTATTATTGAAGATTTGAAAAAAATAAAAATGAAATCGCCATCAACACAGGATCTCGTATTGAAAATCGCAGTAACAGTGCAGTAAAAAGTGCACCATGAAGCAACCCGACGAGCAGGTTTCAGCTACATTTAGATTTAATTAAAAATTTGAGAATGATAGCATGGTATAGTTTTACGCCCTTATCAACTCATTGTAGAGGTGGAGGCCTTCGTGTCGTTAATCCCTGCTTTGATTCAGCCAAGCGGGTGGGGG
>NW_004797592.1:417508-419250 GCF_000002075.1 Aplysia californica
CCGCCTCTCATCTTTGCCTCCTCCTCAGAGCTCTTGACTTTTTCTGCAGCTTTTCTACTGCTACTCCTCAGCTCCTTCTTGCTGCTGTCTTTCAGCCACACCCCTGATCTTAGGGTAGGTAAGATCTAACACCTAGCCTTCTCGGATAAGGGCGAAAAAAAGGTCCTGTGTGCCAGCTGCGCACGTTTAAGATCCATTGGTGGTCCAAAAAGGATACGAGTAAGCTTTGGCAACCACCCGAGCAAAAGTCAAAATTAGTTCCTACCGAATTGAAAATGTTTAATGTGTCCCGTGTGCTCGTAGACCTTATGCAGCAGCAGCAGCACCACCAGTAACAACAACAACAGGGTAACAACATTGAAACAAAGACATTCTTACATTTCACGTAAGAAGCATTAAACTTTCGACAGAATTTACTTAATTGTGCCGTATACTCTTTTTGGGGGATTCCCTTTTCCTTTCGATACATTGTCATATGACTTAATTTAATTATTTGTTATGTCATGTGCGTTTGAGATGTCACCCTTTTCAATTCAACCATATTTGTTCAGGAATCAAATTTTTGAGCAGGTTTGAAGATTAGGCAACAGAAAAGTAAAGACCCAAGTGTTCAAACACATTTTGGGAAAAATAGTAGTTGTTTTAAGCGTTTTCCTATTGTCCTCGCTCCATTGAGTCACACGGCGAGCTGCCTCTAATAAGATTCAAAGAAAAGAGCGAAGAAATGGGTTGGGTCAGCTATGATTAATTCATAAGAAGAGTGCAAGGAGATTGCAATCTCTCAAACTTCAAACTTTTCACGTTTTGTCTCATCGGAAAATTGACGGGATGAGCATTTTGTCAGATGTGCAGATTACGAAAGGGAAAATGGAAACTAAAAATAGACAGTTGACGAGGATATATTGCAGCTCTGTCACATATAAAGCAGTGAGAGACAATGCCCTTGTATCTTTGAATTCGGAGTTAGACTCTTCCTCATTGCTGGTTGACAAGAACATACTACAGGTAGGTGTATTTCAGGTGTATGAATTAATGGATGCTTGACATTTAAAAAACATGTCCAGGATTTAAGAAACTACTACTGTGCAGTTCTTTTGTTACAAAGTACGTAAACTCACTCAGGTGCAAACACTGACACAAATGTGCTGCATCTTAGTGAAATTAGGCTCTCTTCAAAATAATAAAATTGAAGAATTCGAAATTTTCCCGCCTGTTTTGCAATTAAAAAAAATGATTTTTGTTTTTGGCTCAACATCTTTTATGTCCACTTAAAACTCATTCCAGCATGGATTCTATTGAAAAATATTGATCAAAGACAAACGCAATATGTGAATTTGCAGTTTTAAAGGATAGGTACAGCTTAGGAAGTAAACGAACTGTTGCAGCCATTTTCTCACTAATTATACCTCTGACACCAGGCGACTCCAACCTCCTTCAGTTGCGATTATCTCGACTTTTTTTTCAAGACAGAGAATGATATTTTGTTAATTAAAAACAAGGATAATGAACAGGCTTTAACTTTATACTAATAATTCCACACGCCTCAAAATAATATTGAGTAGCGCCTGATTCCACCGCATCGTGCTTGTATACTCATGCATACACTCGCAGCAGCGCACGAATTCTCTTTTTAGTGTTTGTTTTTCCTATCTGCCTGTCTGCCTTCTGTCTCCAGTCACCATCACCTTGTCTGTCTGTCTGTCTGTCTGTCTGTCTGTCTGTCTGTCTGTCTGTCTGTCTGT
>NW_004797592.1:421098-423145 GCF_000002075.1 Aplysia californica
TATATTAATATTATTATTTTTATTATTGTTATTATTATCATTATTATCATTATCATTGATAGACACCAATTGAAGGGATGATAACTACGATGTGCTCTTGAGAACAATACCCTGACCCAAGCTTAACAGGGCACTGAACCATGGCCACCAGCTTGGCCTGCACATCTCTGATGACTTTTAAGAGCTTACACAGTGCTTTATATTGTTATATCATGTCTTGATATTTATCTGACTGGATGCCATAACAAGCCGACACCTGCTTGGAATAGAGGTAATATCTTTTTTCCGTACTATATCTGTTTTCTATTCAGCTGTGACTTTTGCTAAACTTTAAACCGGGCGTTCGGAGGGTGAAAAAATATATCCCGGCCACCCATAGCCCCTGCTCCAATTCCCAAACGACTTTTTTTGTGTATACACAGGTGATACATTCTACTTTTTCCTCTCTTTCAAACCATCCTTAGCAATAATGGGAGTTGTAGCCATCCTTGCATGGGCGCTGTTCATCTCGTCAGCGAGCGGCATGCCCTCAGGAGATCCAGCCCCCTACCAGTCTGGTCATCAACCGTACGCCGAGCCTCAGCCCTCTTACTCCAGCGGTTACCATTATAACTACAACAGCGGCAACTACAACTCCGGCCCCAGTTACGGACCAAGCTACGAAGAGGCGCATAACTTTTTCCAGGGACAGCAACCGTACAACAGAGTACCGTCATACGACGACAACAACAACAACAACAACAACAACAACAACAACAACAACAACAACAACAACAACAACAACAACAACAACGAAAACGCGGCCGGGAATTATGGGTATGGATACAACGCCAACTCTGTCCACAGATACGACCGTTACCCAGCAAGGTTCTACTCATCCTACAGCTACAACGACCCGGTTCCCCAATATGGCTACGAGTCGGTGCCTTACCGCAGCGACAACTACGGCTTCTACGCCTACGTGCCTATTTGGGAGCCAAACAGGCCACAGGGCAGACAGAACTCTCGCTACCGGTCCTACCCGTCGTACGACTCACAAGCTCCGGGTCCATCGTACTCGTCCTACCAGACGTACGGGCCACAAAACCCTCAAACAGATCCACCCAACAACCCCCCTACTTACATCTCTTCGAACCCTCTTACACAACCACCTACCAACCCCCCTAAATACACACCCACACACTCCTACACACCTTCAGACCCCCAAACAATACCACCCACCACTCCACCCACAAACACACCCACACATTCCTACATACCTTCGAACCCCATACCACAACCGCCTACCAACCCCCCGACATATACACCAACACACTCCTACACACCTTCAAACCCCCCTACACAACCACCCACCAACCCCCCTACATATACACCCACGCGCTCCTACACACCTTCAGACCCCCTTACAGAACCACCCACCAATGCCCCTACTTACACGCTTTCGAACCCCCTACCACAACCACCTACCAACTCCCCTACATACTCACCCACACACTCCTACACACCTTCAGAACCCCCAACACAACCACCTACCGACCCTCTTACCTACACACACACTCGCTCACACAGACTTTCAAACCCCCCAACACAAGCACAATCCAACCCCCCTACATACACACCCACACACTCCTACACACATTCAAACCTCCCAACTCAACCCCCTTCCAACCCCCCTACATACGCACCCATAGACACCTACATACCCTCGGACCTCCCGAACCCTACACCAACAATCCCTCACTCTTATACTAACCCATCCACGTACACCCCCTCCAACAATCCCCCTACCCCAGCTCCCCCATCTTACTCACCTAACACCAACCGTACAAGTTACTACCCCGAAGATCCTCATATTTATGGGCCAAGCAACCCACCAAAGGAGCCCCCAACCTACTCAGGACCACCTCATCAGCCCCACACACCGCACCAGACAACGAACAAGGCGATGTGTGAGTCAGCAGAATTTTTCATTCCGAATGTATTTCTCTCTCTCTCTCTCTCTCTCTCTCTCTCTCTCTCTCTCTCTCTCTCTCTCTCTCTCTCGTGT
>NW_004797592.1:424338-449338 GCF_000002075.1 Aplysia californica
ATGATAATAATTATTATAACATCATCATCATCCCATATTAATGTAATAATAAAGATAACTTCGATAGAGCTCACTCCCTGGTGGCTTCCGGTACATTACAATAAAACAATTCAAAATAAAATCAATAGCAAACACATAGATGTTTCACGCGCACCTGCCTATTCATCGTACAACAGTCCTTTCAAGTAGCCTATACACCCGCAATCTGACAGACCAGCACATACACCTACGTCAGTGCTAGCCAGCCTGGGCGATATCGCCCATCAGTGGGCAGTGGGGATCACCCGGGGTGACAGGTATATTAATATCCAATTTGGAAATAAGTGTAGGTGCACCGTACAAACATTTTAGTCTCTTAAATATGTCAAAATAAGTGAGCGCAAGTGTTAATAGGGTTGACAGACACTGACTTATATTACTATAGTAAAAAGACAAAAACAACCCACCCAAAAACAAAACAAAACAAAGCAAAAGAAACTCAACCACAACAAATAACAACAACAACATACAAACAAACAACAACAACAAAAACAACAACCCAACATAAAAATAAAAAAAAAACAACCCCCCGAAAAAAACTCCCCCAACCCCAACCCCCCAAAAGAATCCCCCTCCCCCCCAAAAAAAAACAACCAAGAAAAAACAAAACAACCTCAGTAAGCCGCAAGATTAATCTCTTTCCAACACATTTTCCACCAGACGATTGCTCCGGGAGTGCCAACAAGGGACGTCGTTACGCTGTATGGGATGTCTGCTTTGCATATTACGAGTGTGTGGACTACACAGCCAAGTACCGACAATGCGATGACCGTAGCCGCTATGATCCAAGTCTTGGGCGATGTGTCGAAGACTACTCCTGTACAACAGGTGACTTGTTGGTTGTTGTTGTGTGGGTGTGTTTGGCCGGTGGGTTATATAATTTTTCTTTAGTGGGGTGGGAGCAATGGAGACAGCATCTGCAGCCTCGAGAAGATTGCTTCTTGCCAGGGTCACCGCCTCCGAAACAATGTCAGCTAATATTTGGCATCCATAAGTTTGATGTCTGTGACTCAATATACGAGTAAGTATTGGAGACATAGACGAAGAGAATGATACCAGTTGTCCCCAGTGTTGTTGTTGTTGTTATTATTGCTGCTGCTTTTTAATGTTGCTGCTGTGGTAGATACTTTTACATATTTTCAGTATTTTCAGTATACTTTCAGTATTTTCTTTCTATAACCCAACAAGGTCTTTAAAGCCAGTTATGTAGTTGTGATGACGTTGTGTTTCATTTCTGATAGTGGTACTAACCTGATAGATTTTGAGCTATTGATATTAGCTTTTAGACCCCACGCACACTTACTAAGGCACTTTCCACTTCGTTACCTCAGAGTTACAAAGTTCTATCTGCTAAGAACCACGTTTTGAGAAAATTGACGTCAAAGATTTTGAGTTTCAGATCATGTCAAGCTTTTTCGAAAGCAGTTCTTTGAATATATTTATAACGACTTGGAATAATTTTACAATTTTGATAGAGCAGGTAGAACATTATATTTTTAGGTTCATGACCTCATGGTCTTAGAAACGCAAAACAGCCGAACATGTCAGATAGAACTTTGAAATTCTAAGGTAGTGACTTGTTGCACGTAAAGTAAGGGGTCACTTGGCGGGGAAGAAAGTAGAACATGTGAAAATTGCCTCATTTGCATACTCGCACCCGGGCAACGAAAGGACGTTTCCCTTGAGTGGGCGGGGCCCAATAAGAATCAAAACACTCTTCCTTATTACTGCGTAAAACGCAGCTTCAATGTCGAGAGTAGGAGAAAGAGATTGTTGATAGGTCTTGCAAGTTTAGATAGTTTATGGTTTGGCTTGCTGGTATCTCCCATTTGTTTATTGTCAGAATAACTGCACCAATAAGAGCTAAGATATTTTGTAAATATTTTACACCCCAACGGACACAATGCCACTCATGTCTGACACTGACTGCTGAGCTCTGCCTGACCTGCACTAAGAGGAATGAAAAAAAGCAGAAGAACGGAGATAATGAACTCATTACTATCCCCATATGGGAGTCAAACTCAGGTTCTTTTGCTTCGAGAGGCAAAGAAAATTACCATTACACTACAGACACCGGTGAAGAGGCAAGATATATCTACCGGTGAAAGATTTCATATTTATAAATGTTATTTGCTATATCATTGTGTGATCTTGTTTCTCGCTGTCTTTGTGTGGTATCTAATCTAACCGACAGACTACGGAATTTGAATATGAAGAGACTTAATTGAATATTTTTTAACACAGGAAAGCCGTTAGGCTACGAGAGAGACATAGATAGATATATTGATAGATAGATAGAAGGAGAGAGATATAGATAGATAGATAGATAGATAGATAGAGATAGATAGATAGATAGATAGATAGATAGATAGATAGATAGATAGATAGATAGATAGATAGATAGATAGAGAGAGAGAGAGAGAGAAAGAGAGAGAGAGAGAGAAAGAGAGAGAGAGAGAGAGAGAGAGAGAGAGAGAGAGAGAGAGAGAGAGAGAGAGAGAGAGAGAGAGAGAGAGAGAGAGAGGTGCAAGGTATTTTTTGTTACAGACTTTGCAAAAGCACCGCAGTTGATAAGGAATAACGTTTCGTCACTAAAATGGTCACTGAATAGTGCCACTGGCGGTAGCCCCCCACCCCCATTTCTTTGCTTTCTCTTTGTTGCTTATGTCTGTCTGTCTGTCTGTCCTACTTTTTCTCTGCATTGAATGAACGTTATTAATTTAATGTCTCTCTGTTTGCTGTGACATCCCCCTCCCCTCATAGGGTGCTTTTGTTTGCCATGGCGAACCGCCATTCTTTTAAATCATACTTTCTAAATTTACGGAAATGCTACCTCAAAATTACAAACTTCTAATTGACAGTTTTACAGTTTTGAGTTACTAAGACCATGAGATCAGAAATCGAAGATTATTCTGAGTCGTTATCAAGATATTCAAAGAACTGCATTCGAAAAAAGCTTCACATATTGTTGTGAAACTCAAAACTTTTAAAGTCAAATTTCTCATAACTAGGTACTGAGCAGAGGGCAGTTTGTAATTCTGGTGTTTCGAAATGGTAAAGACGGAATCTTTTCATTATTTCTTCTATCCGCCAACACTGTCTTTGCTTCAGCCTGCGCGTATGGCTGGCGTGCACACCCCACGGACCCCACCAAGTTTCTCCTCGACGGCACCGAGATGTCCTGCCCCGCCTACCTGGTCTTTAACTTCAGGATCTGCACTTGCGATTTCCCCTGAACATCTCTCGTACGTATTTATTGCTTCATTGTTAGCATAATAAGAATCAACGTTTTTCAATAGAGTCTATTACAGAAACGATGCTTGGACGAACTATGGACGCACATACATATTCGTGCACACACATTGGTACGCACGCACTCACACATTCATACGCACACACACACACATCCACACATCCACACTTACAGACATATACTCACACATATACACACACGCGCGCAACATGCAAGTGCACAACGCACATACACATACAAACACACACACACACACACAAACACACACTCACACACACATACACAAACACACACACACACACACACACACACACACACACACACACACACACACACACACACACGATACATATAGCGGGTAGTTATCGGGTACCACTGGTATGTTCTGCTTCTTTTCTCCCCTCTGTCATAACAAACAATATACACTTAACATATTGATTAAAAAGACACACACACATTGACAGACACATAGATCGGTATACTGAGAGACAGATACACGACCTGTGTAAACAAATATAAGTAGGTAGATTGCTAAATAGATTAACGGATAAAAGGAGAGACAGCGAAGAAGGCTGACAGGAAGAAAGTTAATAATTTCAACGGTAGTGCCTGCTTATAACTCAAGCAAGTGGTACTACTCATGTGGGCATACATGTGAGAAAAACACTCAGAGGGTTAGCAATTCAATATCATACATAACGTTACTCCCATTTTCTTTGCAGGGCAGGCCAGAAGCAGGCTCTTCACGTTCCTGTGGCCAGAAAAAATGTCACAGCTAAATCAGACTTGATTTAATGAAGAAAAAATATGTTTATTATTCTTTATATAAATTCATAAAAGTCACGTGTTTCATTGCATTTTTGATAAAAACAATAAATCAGAAACGAATTGTTTGTGTTTACACCCTAGCACATCACTGTTTCTTCAGTTTTTCATTTAAAAACCAGAGGCAGTAAAATTGAAGATTGAGAGGAATATCTACAATATGA
Source organism: Aplysia californica (assembly GCF_000002075.1). Classification (NCBI taxonomy): domain Eukaryota; kingdom Metazoa; phylum Mollusca; class Gastropoda; order Aplysiida; family Aplysiidae; genus Aplysia; species Aplysia californica. The sequence continues at coordinate 428,620 of NW_004797592.1, forward strand.
CTTTTCGTTTTCCAAATGGTCGTAACACACACATGCGTTGATTTCATCGTGAATGTTCTTCTCCCAAGTCGACACGATTGAGATCATATTATAAAAGGCTTCGACCCTGCCTGTCAGGGCCAATCAGGCCCAGTGGGATGCAGTATCCCAGCAAAAAGGCCGATATGCTTGATACCATAGATTCCCACACTTGAGAATCGAACTCTTGTCTTCTGTTGCAGCGGCGAAGAGTTCAACCGCATCACCCCAGACGACAATACAGGCAGTTTTGGAGACTTTGGACCGTGGCTAGAGTGCAGAAGACGAAAGGAAGAAGAAAATAAGGCAACAATTTAATAAGGAAAAATCAACGTAGATATAGTCTAGCACGCTTTTAGCTAAATAGGCAGGAGGCGGAAATTTTTAAAATTATGTATGAATTTCGCCATGTGCATGTTTAGATAGAAAAAATATACATGTAAGAGCAACACATTCGGGGCTTGGCAATCTGTTCACAATGTGCATGCTTCGTTGTGAGTGTGTTCGCTGTGTGCATGTTTCGATATGAGTGTGTTCGCTGTGTGCATGCTTCGATATGTGTGAGTTCGCTATGTGCGTGCTAGACTGCTATTATAGCCCTTCATATAAGAATAATCTACATGCGTCTAAGTGAACCTTTTTTGCGCTTGGACGGCTCCTTGGTAGATCTACTGCCTTCTGGAGAGCTGTTGTTACTTCTAACCCACTGACGTGGAGTGGGTGATGATTTTGTACTTCTTCAAGACCAAAGATTATAACCGTTATTTAAAATAAAAGTAACTCCCCAGTCTTCACTGGAAGTCTCGATTCAAAGAGTATTTATTAGCTGCGTCCACACGAAGACACTGAGGACATTTAACTGGAACACAAGTAGTCTTTTCCGACTATGGGAACTTTCAAAAGGGGCCAAACTTTTCTCAGACTAACAGAACATAATATCATCCCAACAATCAAAGCGCCGTTTTGCTGTAAAATACCCCGGATGGTCCGAAAAGTCTTCCCCCGAATCTAATACCAATTGTAAACAATCAGAAACGATATTAAAAAGCTACATGTCAAGCTGTTCTCTGTCTGAAGATTCTTTAATCTTTTAATCCTTTATGATCTGTTAAGCTGAATACATGTGTAGATCTATATCTGCTTGAAAAAACGAGGGCCTTCAAAATCTCATGATGTTTAATTTAGTGAGGGAGTCATCGAAAAAAAAATGTCACAGTGTGCAAGCAAACGACCTCTTACTTGAACTCGACATAGCGATTGGCTTTTCATGGTTTCTGTTGGTCTAATTAACCACAATCTTCGTCAGCGTAGAACATACGTTATAGAGCAACACAGCACATGACACTGCCATCTTTGGTGACAGAACAGTGCCATTATGAGAATGATAATAAAAATATTTCTATCTATGTTTTCTGGGAAAACGACAGCAGGTTTTCTTCGATTTCTAAAATTAAGCACAGTTACTTTTGAGCGCCACATCCTGAATCTTTTAGTAAGTTTTCTCGAACACTTCGGCGACTGGGATACATTCCATTTCTGCTTCTGACTTTTCAGTGAACTCGTCTGTCAATACTGTGATCTGATATATTTTTTAAGAGCTCAAAAAGATATCCAATCAATATTACCACAAGCGTTTAATAGTGTAAATACATATACACAAAACAAAACGTGCCTTTTGTTCTTTTATTATAAAATCAAAACATGATGATCATGATCACAGAAAACGATTTTGCACATGATTCTGACTTTAGCGTAACAACAGATGGGGGATAACTAAAAACAAAGTGGGGATGGGGGGGGGTAGGTAGAAGAAACATACGAAAGAGAGTGTGGGCGAGATGGTGATTGCGCTTGGGGTGATGCTGGTAAAAACCTTTACGAGTGCTTGCTTCCTTCTCATTCCTTTGAATTCAAGTCCTTCCAGAACTCGTATCTTGTTCTTCTGTTGTATCACGCCTCCTCAGAATAATTGTGCTGCTTCAATTTTGCCATTTGGGAAAACACTGGCTTTGTGGGATATCTCCAAGCAGAAAAAAAGCACAGTTGAACCTACTCTAACGACCACTTGTGCAAGACAATCACCTAAAAAAACAAACACTTCCTACTTCCCCAATTGAGTGCTTTTAATTTAAATATCAGAATGACACTGTCCAACACGACCACCTTTCACATTTTTCTCATCGATAATGGGTGGCCGTCTTGAACAATTCCGACCGTATCTATTAACTTTCAAATACGTTTCGAGAATTACTTTAAATGACTTTCATGAGGCAATCATTCATGACAGAGCTATAACTGCACTTTATTCGAATTGAAAGAATTTGCGCTGTCAATGGAAATTGAGTTAGAACAATTCTCGACATAAAATGAAGAGTGCATTCATGAAAAATAAAAAAGGAATAGATATCTGGATTTTGTATTCAAACGTTTACAGATGTGTTGATATAATTCCGAACTTTATGTCTTACATACTTTACAAACCAAATAAAAATTATACGTCTTATGTCAGCTTCCTTGAAAACAGAGCGGAAAACTACACTGTTTGTTATCTTAAAGAGTAAAAAGACAACAGCGTCTTGAAATTTATATTCTTATAAATACAGGAAACTCTGGCTTGCTCTTTCAAGATAACTTTAGAAACAGGACATTTCTTACCAGAGGATTAATTTTGTGTATCGAAAATTGTTCAACTGTACAGTCCGCAGTACTCAGTTTCATCTCGCACTGCGTCTACACATGAATACACACACACGGGCAGTAAGTATTTCGGAAAAAGAGCAAGCTCAATAAATAGAAACGAGGTACGTATAGTGAAAAAAAGCCAACAAATGGCATCCATTAACCACTCGTATCTTTTCATATCCAGTAAACGTTCAGCGAATGACATTAGTATGGAACAGATAAAATGTACGAAAAATATGTTCTTGCAATTGTATTCTTATTTTGTGCGGATTTATACTGTAAAAACCCCAAAACAAAACAAAAAACAAAACAAAACCCGGAACCAATATTGATCAGCCGGAGACAATAAAATCTCATAGACCAGTGTCTTCAGATTACTTCGAGAGATACAGGAACAGTCTACAGCAACAACATCAACAACTTGACCGTGACAACCATAGCTAAGGAGAATGAAAAAAAAGCAACATTATCAACGACAAAAACAATGGGAATTATAGAAGGATAGAAGGATAGGTAAACAATTCCAGGAACAATTACAGCAGCAGCAGCAGCAACAACAACAACAACAAAAACAACAATAACAACAACAATAACAACACCACAAAAACAACAGCAACAGCAACAACACAAGAAACTTCTGCACAGACAAAAATGAGAACAGAAACAACGATGTCATTACCAACAACTATAAAAACAATAGAAATTCCAACAACAGTTACAGCTAAAACAACTAAATGGACGAGACTAACATTTTGAACAATCAAACATCACATACGGCTATGGAATGTTCAAGAACTAGCTTAATATGTGCGATAAGAATAAAGCACTTATGTCAACAGACTCAACATTATGAAAACCTTATAGTCTGCTCGGTTTCCTTTGTAAGAGACAAAACAAAAAATGGCTGGCGAGATTTTCTGTTCGTCAGCCACCAATTCGTACGAAAACACGTGAAGACGACAGAGGAAAACTAGCGATGTCCCATTTTTTCCACTAAATGACAATTAAAATTCTTAGAAGACTTTGTGTTTTGCTGTTGAAACATTTTTTAGCGGTTATTTCATTTTAGTACGTCATGATTGGTTTGTACGGCGGAGATCTGTGGAAAAGGGCTATGGTTTGGAGATCACTAGTTTTCCCGCTGAAGTCTTTATGTATGACATAGAGCAAGGTATGGAAAAATCAAAATGAACACTTCAGAGAAGAAATGCAATGTTTTCAAATGTTGCTACAAATCGAGTTTGGTAAGATTCAATATACACAAAACAAATCTTGCTCAAAGTGCATTTGCAGATGCCTGTCGTTACCAAAGCATGTCTTGGAGGGGTTACTTATGACGATACTGCTAAGATATTCTCAACGAGAAAGATGCATTTTTTTTTTACAATACATGCATTTGTACGCACATATTGTGATGTCTATGTCTCCTATAATTAAGCAAAGTGAGTGCATTTGCCCTCCTCCCTCTTCCCCCAAATAAAAACGATTATAACTAATTATAAATTATATACCCTCATAGACGCAAATAGCATCATTTGGGAGACGGGCTGCCTCTATCCCGCCTGTTAGGTGATAACTGGGCTATGTGAAATTTCAGAGAAAAGATTGTAATAGTCTATGTGAAAAGGGCCCTTAAGCACATAAAACGTTAAGCACGTTAATTTTAAGTTACTTCAAAACGCATGTTTCTACATCTCTCCGAACAATAATATGCAATGGCAACGGCTTGTAACAATAATTACCTAATGCCTAGAGCAAAAGGATTTGGTTATTTGGTATTGGGGTTGTATGGGAACACAAACAATGGTTTTATTGTATGATACTAAGAGAGCCATCGCAAACACGCCAGGAACGCCGTCACGATTCACAGTCGGATCCAGCTCAAACTGCCCTCTGTGTCACCGTGCTGGGAGTAAAACACTAGCGTGCCGTCTTCACGAGGTGCTTCATCAGAGGTTTCAAAACCACTCCGTGTGTGTCCGTTCGATGATTCTGAGAAGACATTACATACATGTGATCAGCGATGGTAAATGATGCCGACTTACTAGAAACTGCAGCAAGAACAGAACCTTACAGATGGACAGACGCCGTTATTGTGATCAACAAACACTCCAACACTGCCAACAAAAAGGTCAACTGAAACATAGACCATCACCACTAATGACACCCTCATCATATCTGTTATCACCTTTCCTCATATCTAACTCCCCAGTATGACAACCACAGCAACCACCATAGTGTTATCAAAGTCATCATAATAAGAATGATTGCAAACAAGTACAATAACAACAACAATAATAACATCAATAATAGCAACACCGTCACTGCCACACCATCACCAAGTTCAAAGAAAAGATGAAAAAAAAAAAGAAACCCGACAAGAAAATGAAGAGAAAGAAAATCCTTCACAAGACCCCCCCCTCCCCCCGAAGAAAGACAATAAAAACAGAACCCCCCACAGTAAAGATACATGTACTCAGAAGTGCAATACGAAACACAACAGATTCAGCACACCAGGAAGCCAGCCAAGACAGCCGAAAGCACACGCAAGAGGCAGAGAAAACGGCATATAAAGAACAGTGCTATTGATAATGAAAAGATACTGATATTTCAGAGCCCGTTTACAAGTTCCAACTTGGAAAGAACTCTTAAAAAGCTAAAATCCTAACAATAACGATAAATAATAAATAGCATCTGTTTAAAACATATCCCTGCTCAACAGCAAGCTCTTCACGCTTTACAATCCATTATTACCTTAACAGACCCAAGACCATTCTTAGCTTCTTGGGAAACATACAGTGCAGGTGCCTGATTATGCACTCAAAAACTAACAAACTGACAAGATCTTTTCCTGTCTAGCCCGCTAGCACTACCCTGTCCCACCTGGATCAAGTGAGGATATTTAGTGATAAGTGCCCTTTTCAAGGACACAATATCGGGCACCTGAATAGGTTCGAACCCAAGATATCTAGGTAGCAAGCCCATCAGCCTAACCACTTGACCTCCGACAAAATGAAATACACTAAACGAGAAGAATATCGCAGTTTCAGATATTGAAAAGCGAAAAGCTTTAGAAAATGGAAATACAATAATATTTCTTAGTCACACCCAAGCAAAAGAATTGGAAACGAAGGGAAAGGAAAGAACAAACAGTAAATAAAAATATTAAATCGTTAGTCATAACACTGAAGATTGATAAACCAGATTTATGACAACTAGAAGTACATTTTAGGAATTCACACTCCTCCCCCTCCCCACCCGTTTTGGATCCTTAGTTAATTAAAAAAAATTGTTCTTAATCAACCCTTTTGGAATTACAAAGCACGTACACGCATGTGTGCATTAGTGTAAGTGCGTGTGTGTGTATATGTGTGTATATGTGAGTATGTGTGTATGTGTGTGTATGTGTGTGTGTGTGTGTGTGTGTGTGTGTGTGTGTGTGTGTGTGTGTGTGTATGTGTGTGTGTGAGTGTTGTCTTGCAATATAACCTAGCAAGTTATTGTTTTTCGTCAATGAGTTATTTTATTTGAAAAGGCAGGATAAGCATAATTTACAGTAGTGCAGTTTGCACTAATTCTGCTACTTGGTGGACTAGCGTGTTATTCTACGATTCATTCATCTATTTTCTAAAAAGCGTTATTAAACAAAAACATTTCCATTGATTTATGCCGACACAAACTATTTCCTATAAATTACAGCAGTTTAGAAGTTTATTCGAAGGAAGAAGCTATTCTTTAAAATCGGAGATTGTTTCCTCTCAGAGAGAGAGAGAGAGAGAGAGAGAGAGAGAGAGAGAGAGAAAGAGAGAGAGAGAGAGGGAGAGAGAGAGAGAGAGAGAGAGAGAGAGAGAGAGAGAGAGAGAGAGAGAGAAACTATACATGTATAAAACTTTTAACAGACATAAAACGATACTTTTAACTTCTGTTTTAAACTAAACGTCGACAATTACGATTTGGAAATAATTTACAACCAACAAGGCAGTATATTCATTTTGGAAATCCCAGTTCAAAACGAGAGAAGGAGCACACACCAGAATGGAGAGAAAAATACAAAGTTAGAAATAAGAAAACACTCGTTGCTTGAACGTACTCAAAGCCAAAGCATACCGGAGACCTACCATGCAGAAACGTATTGCCGAGGCCATTTGTTTGGCAACTGAAATAATGGAAATACAAACCAAAGAAGGTGTAAATCTGCGAACGTAAGATAGGGAAGACCTAGAACCAGTGAGGATCATCAAAGAGTTTGAAAAGCGGGCTAAAACGCAATAGTAATAGAATAATATAAACAAATATTAAAATTTAAAATTTAACATGACTGATTTTGTTACGAAAACGTAGCGAGCGTTGGGGTTTAGAGACCGTTTTCGAAGCCAATCCTAATTGTTTTTACTGACGAATGGATTTCTGTCTTGAACAAGTCTTGAACAAGGATGGATGTGGAATTTTGCCTGTGCAGTCGGCAATAAATGCCGGTTCTTCATCGACATTAGGCCTAAGTGTCTCTTGACGTGTGAAACTCCAAGATAGTAGTCCTCATCCGAGAAATCTCGATCCCACTTGCCCTGTGATTATGGGCGTGCATACGTTTAATAAAAACGTTAAAGTTATGCCAAGATAAAACCATCAAGTACTCCCAGGGAAAGCTGTGTGAGTGAATACATCAGAGAACTTAGTTTGGTGTTTCTGGTTACGATTCATCGGTTTGTAAGGTGACGTCCATTGGATCCTGATTGGTTCTTTCATTAAAATCTGAGAAGGTATTGGGATCTAATGTCTGCAGGCCGCTGGGGTCGTGTATTCATAATCCTTTTAGTTTCCTTGACCTTGACGACGTAGTAAAAATTGCTTTTTAAAGGACTTAGGATAACATAATTCAAAGAAGTTTAACATTTTAGCGTGAAAGAGGCTGCTGCAAAAGAATATAAGAGCTCAAAGAAACATCATAAATATGTCTGACCAGTCATTAACACACTTGACGTCGGGGTGACGATCTGTGCGCCTCATTACCAAGGTAGAAAGTTGCATTCTTTTCTCGTTTTCCAGTAGAGCTGGGCGAAGAATCAATTCCAGAACAGATTCCCGCGATTAGTGCTACCCAAAGAAAAATTTCGATTCCTTTTTTACATTAACCAATGGTTACAGTTACTCTATTCTCTGTTTCAACCTTTTTTTGTTTTGTTTACAAATTCATTTTTGAAAAAAAAGTTGGTGCTTCGCAGTTTTCCGAAATCAAGGTAATCCTGAACTTGTTCGGAGTCAACCAGGTATCCACCGGGAGAAATCAGTTATTGGGTTCAGAGTCCATTTCCTCGATTCCTAGCTTTCAATAATCGGGAAGCTAACTGCTCACCACTATTTTCCTGTCGGCTCCAAAGCTATATTTTATTCATTTGTCCATCCTTAACGGCCTCTCTGCATGTCTCGTTCCTATTTCGTGGGGAAGGGGCTGATGTGAGTAGTGACGGACAAGGAGGTGAATACAGAGTACTTACTTACTTTAACTTTTTAAAAACTTTTTCATCCTATGTTGCCGTTAAGCGTCGAGGGGAGATGCAGTTTTCTATGGTAGGCCAGCTCAGCAGCTCTTTCAGTTGTGATGTTATGTTTTCTTAGGGTTTCCTTGACACCCTCGATCCACCTTTTGCGTGGCCTTCCTCTTCCTTTATAGCCTGAGTGCTTGGTGTTGTAGGCTCTCAAGGCTGGCTGGTCAGGTGACATACGTAACAGGTGGCCAAACCATTCTTTCCTCTGTCTTTCTATGTAACGCAGGCAGGACTCAGTGCCGATAGCTGCTCTTACTTCTTCATTTCTCTGCCCGTCTCGTCTTGTGATGCTAAGGGTTTTGCGGAGACATTTCATTTCGCATGCGGTGATTTTGCTTTCGTGGGTTTTGCTTAAGGTCCAGGTCTGGCACTGATAACATAATGTTGGTATGAATATTGAGGTGAGATTGAGGTGAGATGAATTTGACATTGGTCGTCTGCGAACAGAAATCCATTTAGGCATTCTGGGCTTTGGTTTCCTTCTTGCGTTATTGTGTTCATATATATCATAAACAGGAGGGGAGATAGAACGCATCCCTGTCGTACTCCAGATCTTACTTTGAACCAGTCTGTATTTCCTTCCTTCGTTCTTACTGAGCTTCTGCTGTTGGTATATAGAGCTCTGACATTATCTAACAATTGTCCTCTGACGCCATACTTTTTGAGTGTCTTCCAGAGTTTTGCATGGTTTACTCTGTCAAAAGCCTTCTCTTGATCTATAAAGACGATGTTGGATTCTTTGTTGTGTTCTATTGTTTTCTCGCATATCTGTCCTAATGCGAATACGGCATCCATGCATCCTCTTCTCTTTCGGGAATCCAAACTGAGCTTTGCTCAGATTTCTCTCTACAATATTTCTTATGCGCTGCTCTAGTATCTTTGCATACATTTTTCCTGAGTGGTTTAATAATGAGATGCCTCTATATGTTGTGCAGTCGCATTTGTTGCCCTTTTCTCCCATAATGGTACCAATGTGTCTTTCTGCCAGTCTTCTAGGCATTTTCTTTGTTCCCAGGCTCTGTTGAAAATACACCTTAGCCACAGTATACCAGTGTTTCCACAAGCTCTTATGGCTTCCGCTGTGATGTCATCTGGTCCTGGGGCTTTGTTCTTGGGCTGGCCTTGAGTGCCTTTTCTATTTCACTGGGAAGTATTGGTGGATCTGTTCGATCCCCATAGGATGGTTGGAACTCTACTTGTTGTCCGTGGCAAGCGTCTGGGTTGAGCAGTTCTCGGAAGTAATTTCCCCATCTTTTCTTGATTGCATGTTTGCCGAGAATGGCGTTTCCCTCTTTATCATTTATAATCCATGTCGGGTTGTAGAATACAGAGTATCTTATTTAAATGTGAAAACTTAGAGGTATGTTCCTTCTAAGTCTTCATAACGATTTGATAGTCCAAATCTGTTGATGGCGAAAAATACTCTTTGAGCTTTTGTAAAACAAAACCCCAATAGCTCTTTCCAACACATACAACACCTGAAGGCCCCCCCGACACACACAAATAAGAAGCAAACGAGTAAAATAAAAACAAAACAGCAGCCCCCAAACAAAACAACAAAAGCTTTAAAAAAAGAAAAAGAAACAGGAAAAGAAAAACATAAAGAACAGAAAATAACGAAAAAACAAAAACAAAACAACAGAAACAAAAAGAAACAGACGTTTGTGTCCATTTCAAGAAAAAATGTACGTTGTAAATACAAGCTACAAGAAAGATAAAAAAAAGCTGAATATTATTCCCCTCTTTCATGAGAAAACAAATTTCACATATTATTCTGTCTCTGTTAAAAGGGGTAAGTTGGTTCAGAGAACGTATAATTTGGTATACTATGAAACGTAAAAAGAAGAAACAGCTGTCGAAATGTAGAATACTGACCTCTTGAACTGAACAGTGGGTAAGTGAGTACACTGAATACATAAGAATGGCTTAAAATCTAATAACCCCACCCCCCCTCTAAAAAAAACAAAAAAAAAACAAAACCCAATGCTAAGCCAGAAAAAAACACCCCCCCCACTACACAAAAGGAAAAATATATTACTTGAAAATAGAATTCCTCCTCCCACATACCTGTCAGAGGTAAAGCCTGAGTCCAGCCCGCCCCCGTTGAGCTCAAAGCCTGTGTTCACAAAGCCAGAGTCCAGGCCCCCGGTCTCCAGCTTGTTGTTCCTCTGGTTCTCTTTGCTCATCTGACTGTCCGAGGCCAACACACTGGTGGCCGTGCCAGACGTCGTCAGCTGACCTTGGCTGTTGGTGTCTTTGCTCCGACCGTTGTACATCTTACTCAAAGTCTTCCGTTCAGGACGAAGTCTGTTACAGAAGGAAGGATGAAAATGGAGACACGGAGAATTGACACCCCGGTTTAAACCTCTAGGGAGATAGGCATGCTGGGGTAGGGTATAATAATGTGCCGTAATATGATAGAGTGCAATGATGAGTTGCGTAATGTGTCTATATTTTTGTATGTAATTAACGGCCTACATAACATGAAGAGATCATTACAAAGGCGGACGACTGGATGAAGTGATAACCTGTTGGTCTTAATTTTGGATTAGCAGTAGCGATGTCAACTACAGAACGGCAAAATCTTAAACAAGAACAATAGCAATAACAAGAAGAATAGTAACAAGAAGAGCACCGATCTCTTAAACACGTACTCCACAACAGAGTCATCACCCATCAATAACACACTCCCCCTAAAAAAAGCAAAAGCAAAAATTACAGCAAAAACAAACAGTCACAACAAAAATAATCCATTAACAGCACCTGATTGTAATCTGCTCCGCCCTACCTGTACCAAATCATTTGATGCTTCACGAATAAGAAAAGCGGAAACCAAGTGAGAGGCCCACAAGCTGCGTTCATCCACAAGTGGAAGTGTAGCCTTTAATTCTTCATAGTGTGGTATACTTATCTCTGTTAGAATTGGTCTCATAGGCCTCAGCAGAAGCCACAAGTCATCGTAACCTTTAATTCTTCAGATTCTCCTATTTCGCTCAAGTAATAATATCATTCTCCTTTGCAGATGTATTGTTCATGGTCAGACATTGACGGACGAGCTTTTATCATTTACCTGTACCAGTAGCACTCAAAAGCCAGTGTGATGAGGGAGAGGCCAGACCCGATCACAATGACGAGGAAGACGCCGCCAATGTTACGGATGCTGATTCCATCGGTCTCGTTCTCCAGTTTAGGACACTCCTTCTCATCTTCCTTCCACCATTTTGTCTTCATCTCCTCCAAGGCCCGCTGGTTGATAAGTTTCAGAATACTGCCAGGAATTAAATTTTTAAAATGTTTTAGAAAGCGTTTTATGGCACTTGCAACACAACAAGGTCATATAAGTGCCGAAAATTTGAGGTGTTACAAGAGACTAACTTACTAACTAATCAACTAACAGTGATTATTTTCTGACTGTCTGACTGACTGGCTGACTGACTGACTGACTAACTCAATAATTAACTAGCCCGACTGACTGACTGACAGACTTACTGCTGACTTACTGACTGACAGACAGATAGACAGACTGACTGAATGACTGACTAACTAATTACTATGCAACCAGCATAGTCCTGTGAGTCAGCCCCACTCACATGTTGGAGAGCTGACTCCGGAGTGGAGAACCTTCCTGCACGGCCAATGCGTAAGGTTTTCTGGAGAATTCCTCTCCGACCTGCCACAGGTCACAGTTGATCAGCGTCTGGTACTTGTTGGTCGTAGCATCAGCTGGGGGAGCGTGGGGGTGCGGGGGGGGGGGGCATTTTGAATTAAATGTTTCCGTTTTTATATTTCTAAAATAATAATATGAGATGAGATTAACTTACAATTTGTCAATTAACTTGAGTTATTTAATTTTACAAAATGTAAGGCATACAGATATGTTGCTTGTTTTTGTGGAAAAAAAAACATCGATTTATTTGAATGCCATCAACACCTATGTCGTGCGCAAATGCTACCATAGCAGTATTCTCTTAAAATATAAATTTAAACAGTTTGTACGTGTAGTTGACGGCATTTGCCAACAGCTGCTTTAACAAAACAAAAAAAATCCGTTTGCCTGACACCACAACAAATGAACAACTTTGAGAACAAAGAAATAAACAGAATATAGACATAGAAATCAGAAAAAGTGGGGTTGGATTGGACAAACCTTGAAAAACCTGAAAAGAATTTACCACTAAGCCTCAAGATAGAATCCCAAAGGGAAGAGAAAGAAAGGAAGGCCTTAAATTATTTGGAAGAGGGGCTTGAATTCGGACCTGAAGGACATGGGATATAGCTGCAGCTGAACAGAGGTTGGGACTATAACTTATAAGCCCAGAACAGAAGTAAATGGAGGGCTCTTGATGATAGCCTTTAATAATAATTAATAATGAATAAATAGCATTTGTAAAACACATATCCCCGCTCTTCACAATATACTATTTCCCTAGCAGACCACAGAACACTTAGAGACATTCTCAGCATTCAGGGAAGCATACACTGCAAGCAGCTGATTAAGTGTTCAAACACTAACAAACTGACAAGATCTTTAATCCGACATGGGATGAGAAAGGGCGATGGGGATGATGATAATTCTTTGTATCTTTATTTACAAATAAAAGCGAAATCCTCGTTCAGAACGCGATGAACTGCTTCTGTCTTGTTGGAGGGAAAATGTGAGTCCTGCATGGTCTGCCAGAGCTTCGTGTACTTGTCGCTCACGGGGTAGTCCCACACGGCCAGTTGGGCACGTTCTACCGCGGCAAGGTTGTCGTTCAGACTCATGTTTTTCCAGATTCTGGAAGGAAAAAGCACACCACGGAACTGTATTCACGACACACACACACACACACATACACACACACAGACACACACATACACACACACACACACACACACACACACACACACACACACACAAACACACACACATATATATATATATATATATATATATATGCGGGTGTGTGTTCCTATATCTATCTATCTATCTATCTATCTATCTATCTATCTATCTATCTATCTATCTATCTATCTATCTATCTATCTATCTATCTATATATTACGTACATGTAGGCAATAGGCGTGTCAGTAGGTCGGTTAGGTTGAGCAGGTTGCTAAGTCAGGCGGTAGGTAAGTAAGTAGGTAGGAAGGTAGGTGAGTAGGTAGACAGGTAGGTAAATAGGGGAGAAGGTAGGATAACCAAAATCACCAAGAGATTACAAGTTATAAGATAGACGTTAAAAAAAAATTTGAGCAGAATTGAGAACTGGGACATACTTTTTATGGTTCCGACATCCTTATGACATCTCGTATTATGCTTGATTGAGGTGTGGGGAACAGTGGTTCGAATCCTAATCTTAAGTATTTATTTGTAAAATAATTTTCAAGGATCCCTTCCCCTTTTAATCATCAAGAATCTTCTGGACAAAGAATTGTATTGAAGGTCTTGTATCTTATTCCATGTGCCCTTAAAAAGGTAAACCCCCCGATGCTCCAGGTGTTGTCAACTCAGCGTCACCATCCAGTGCCTTGCCGACTGGCGTGGGCGATCATGGACCTCCACTTCACTCTGCCATGCGTTGCAGCAATGGTGTCGTTGTCAACTACTCACTCGTAAAAGCGGTGCTCGATGTGCGCCATTCTCTTGAAGTAGATCATCGCCGTGCTCCCGTTCATTGGGGCGTACTGCACTTTAAACTGTTCCGACAGGTCATCCAATGACTCAATGGGAGTTTCCAAACGCGATACTGCCCATAGGAAGAGGAACAGAAAGTAAGTAGAAACATAAAAAAATGAAGGAAAATAATAATGACAATAATAAATAAATTATAATAAAAAGCATTAAAATGTGTATAGCGCACACCCCCGCAGGACAGCAAGCTCTATGCGCTTTACATTGTATTTTTACCCCAGCAGACCATGTAACATTCAGAAACATTCCCGGCTTCCCTGGAAGCATACAGTGCAAGCAGCCGATTAAGCGTAACCACTAACAAACTGACAAGATCTTTAGCTGTCTGTATCTGGGTACCCATTCTCACTTGGATGAAGTGAGAAAAAATGCGTATAAAGTGCTTTTCACAAGGACACAATGTCGGATCACTGGCGAGATTCGAACCGATACTGCAGCTACAACCCCGAGAAACCTACGGACACACGCACACAAACACATACAAACACACACACACACACACACACACACACACACACACACACACACACACACACACACACACACACACACACACGTTGCGTGGGGAGCAAGGTTTGGCTGCATTTTGGGAGTTGTGAAATACATACACCTACTACAGAAGTATGGGAATGCAACCACCTTGATTGAAGAATAGATCCATGAAGATCTTTTTTAAAATGGGTACATTGTTTTTCGCACTATCCTACAGGGTCTGCCATTGTGCCCTTTTTCATTCCTCTCACCTCACGGATTCGATGACCGCTCTTTATTTGAGCAGATTTCTGTGAAAATTGTGAAATGGCAGTGGTTTAACGCCTCTATCAACACTATTAGTTTATTTAAGAGGCGGGACCTCTGAGTTAAATGTCCATCTCCGAAACGACCATGCCAAACGGGAAGTTCGCGTAAAGTGTCTTTCCCAAGAACACAACGTCGGACCGAGCTGACGCTCGGAAACCGGAACCAGCAATCTCACGAACACGGGTCTGGTAGCCTAACCACAAGGTCACCGACACTACTTCAGATTTCTGTTGACGACTTCGTGGACAAAGCGACTGGAGAGTTTAAATTATTATTTATAAAGGAGAAAAATTCTAACAAAGTATTTTAGTCCTTTCAACAAAATCTCTATTCATCAGATGCAATGGCCCATCACTTTTCTTAGTATTATTACACACTGTTCAGGCAGTTATGAAGAAAACCGAAAAAACAATATAAAACAGTACTATTACAACATTATTTCGAAAACGCCCCCCCCCCCCCTCCCCCAATCCTGAAAATAAAACAAGACAAGAAGAAAATTAAATTTATGTCTTGTAATCATCGTCATTACCTGTGAGAAAAGCAGCGAGGTTGGCGGTGTAGGTGGCGATGATTATGAAGCCAAACAACCACCAAGTGGCTGCAATGAGCCGGCCGGACAAGGCCTTGGGAGTTTCTCCACCACCTGCAAAGAAAACAAACCGCCACTTCTTTCTCACAAGTAGTTGACTCATGGTAAGACTCCTCCTTTTTATTGATTACCATGAGGAGGTTTGGTTTATAATAGTGTGCATACATAGGTACAGACTTGAATACATACAACAGTATTAATTCATTAACGTTTCTTAGAGTCACAAGATTACATTCATACAGACATTCAACATGCTATTGCTGGTCGCAACTATGTAGAATCTTGTTTTTGAGCGAGGGTTGTCGTGTCGTGTTCAAAGCCATACCCCAGTGACAGCCCATTTAAACACCGTGTCAATGACAAATGCTCGGCATTATTGTGAACCTGACTTGAGCACACTGACTACTTGCCCCCCCCTCCCCACTTTTTGAGGAGGAGTCAACAAACGTGGGACACATCTCGCAGAAACCTTGGTGATATTGAAATATGTACATTTAAGATTCGTTCAAACGATCCAATGATGAGCCTAGTTTTTTGCTCAAACATTCAACTGTCTGCCGCCTATCAGACAACACAAGTTTCTTGATTTTCAACAGATTCTCTTATGTTGTTGCTGTCTCTAGGCGACCATCACGGTGGTAATCTTAAAAGCACACGAATCCGCATTTGAATTTTTAACACCAAAATTTTATCACAACATAGGATGGGCAATCAGTTCAATATACGGCATGCATCTCCGTAAAAATCTCTTGTAGCAAAAAAACCCAACAACAAACAACTTCATTACTGCCCTGTGCTCAATTTTCTCCATTTTTATGTTGAAACTGGAGAACAACATACCCCCATTCACTTACAGAGCGCTGGTGTCAAAAAAAGTTATTGCTAATTCCCCCAAATTTACATGCATTTTAGAAAGATAATTTTTGGTTTTCACCCCAAATTTCAGCTTTCTACCTGTATTCCTTCATGGTCAGGTAAAAAACTTTTGGTATGCCCCTCGTAGATAGATATATAGATAGAATGATTGATAGTAGGAAGATAGTTGGAAGGTAGGTAGGCAGGTAGAAAAGTGGATAGGTGTACACAGGATGATAGTAAACGGTTGTTCAGAGAAACAGGCAGAAATGGGAAACATGCGTACAAAGGTAAACAATTATTCAGAATGCAAAAATTCATACATCGATATTATGATTATGGCCCTTTTAGACACAGTTGCTATGTTTATATACTCCTTGGTACTCCACCCAGGAGTCTCCTTTCTTTCAGTCAAATCCAAAACAAATCTGAGAAGTGGAAGTCTCCACATAGGACTAGTTATTAAAAGATGAACTGGCATGTAATCAAACACCATCTGTATCAAAGAACATAGAAATATAAATATGTGCGTGATATATATATATATATATATATATATATATATATATATATATATATATATATATATATATATATATATATGTGTGTGTGTGTGTGTGTGTGTGTGTGTGTGTGTGTGTGTGTGTGTGTGTGTGTGTGTGTGAGAGAGAGTGAGTGAGTGAGTGTGTGTGTGTGTGTGTGTGTGTGTGTGTGTGTGTGTGTGTGTGTGTGTGTGTGTGTGTGTGTGTGTGTGAAAAAGAGAGAGAAACAGAGAGAGAGAGAGAGAGAGAGAGAGAGAGAAGGAAGAGAGAAAGTTAGAGACAGATAGATAGATAGATAGATAGATAGATAGATAGATAGAGAGAGGGGGGGGAGCAACGAACAGTGCAAATGAAGGGAAGGCAATAGCAATACTGATGACTGGACGGAATAAGAAGCAATCTTGAAAGACGTAGCAAGCCTCTTGGACTAAATGATGATCATCACTATCGTCGTCGTCCTCCTCCTTTCCTCCTCCCCCTCCTCTATCTCTTCATCCCCCTCCCCATCCTCTTCCTCCTTCTCATCATCGTCGTCGTCGTTGTTTAAAAAGCAGAGTAGGTGGGTAGAGTCTTGACTGATTTGTAGACAAAAATGTGTACGAAAATGTTTAACACTGGTTTATTAAATCGGCTGGACGTTTCGCCACGTACGCTTCCTCAGGTAGGAGCAATTGAGAGTAAGGCAAATGTAGCGCTGTATTAGTATTAAGGAGAAAGGCGTAACAAAGAAGGTCATGTACGTAGTTATCAGGCAAGACGGAAGCGACTCAGTGGGAGCCAGGTCATCATCATCATCATCATCATCATCATCATCATCATCATCATCATCATCATCATCAGACAGACAGACATACATAAAGACAGACAGATTTCTCACCTTGTGGAGTCAAGGACATCATACAGAACCAGACTCCCTCTTTGAGTGTAAATACCCTGGGCTCGGAGCCACTGCTCTTCCACTGGTTTTTCCTGTTCTGGTAACTGTGGAAAAAGACGTTGTGAGAGCCGTGCTCTTTCATTTAAGTTTAAGCATAACCAAAAATATAATTTTATTTTCATACGTCTTCTCCTTTGCACAAAACAAATTTTACCGAGTGTAAATCTGTCATTTTCAACAAGTGTAAGGGTCAGATTCACTAACTGAAGGTATTTTTGGTATGAAATAATGTTTACCATTTACTTAGCACATAGCCATCAAATTTGTAGCTTATTGGTCATTGCTGCCAGTATCATTATGGAGATAGCCAACAATCCTAAATGATGTTTATACGAAAAAGACACGCTTCCAGTCGGCAGACAGTCGACACACTCGAACATCACCCTTCAGTAAAATAGTGTTTACGTTCACTGACATTTTAAAGTCGAACATGCTATTTCTCAAAAAAGATTTCTTAGTATTTTCATCCAATCTACACCGAAGAGCTCTCGCGGTCTAGAAGTCACAGTTTCACATCTCGTTTAGTAGGTCCGGGGTTCCAAACTTGACAGCCTTGGAAAATTTTCTTCCCTAAAATGTTCTTTCACCCCCTTTCCTGCCATGTTTTGCCGTCTGCTTTGGTATCCATTTTATGCCCCCCCTCTTTCCTTTTGCCCCCTTCTCAGGCTTTCTGACTCTTTCTGCTGCCTTTCTACAGTAACTGCTACTCATTGGCTCCTTCTTACTGCTGCCTTTCAGCCATACCCTTGATCTTATGGTAGATAAGATCTAACACATAGCCTTTTCAGATAAGGGCCATAAATCTCGGAGGTCACGTGTGCAAGTTGTGCACGTTAAAGATCCCTTGATGGTCCTAAAATCGACAAGAATAGCTTCGGCTGCCATCCGGGCAAAATTCAAAAATCTTTTCCATACTGAAAATGTATGACTTTATGCAGTTGCGAGCTTCGTAAAACGCTTACCAATACAAAACACATCTACATAGGACGTACCGTTAGCTCAGTTGGCTTCATGCTGGACTACAGAACGGCCCATTTAAGACTCTTAACCCATTTGACTCAGCTTTCTCTGGTATAGACGTTAAATTTGGGGTCCTCGCTTTGGATTAAAGTACAAAGTTGAAAAGGGCATTTAAGCTAACCATTTCGCAAATTTAACTCTACATCGTTCAAGGACAGTGGATTAAAAGTCTCGGGCACACTTTACTTTGAGATGGGAGCATTAGACTAAAAACAATCATTAGTACAATGTTACAATATCATTGTCTTCGGAAAGGTCTACATTGTGATAGACCTGGAATCATTATGGGTCATAAAAAATACACCACGTTTTAAGATAAACACGTTCTGAACTAGGTATTGCTAAGTGGGAAAGAAGTTTTATTAACGAGAGCAGTACTGCTACATGTTTTATGTAGCTGCACTGATCTCTTCTCAGTTTTGAATTCCCACGGCCCTGTGTCGGGTGCTTACAATTTAGGCCAGAGTAATACAGACAGAGAACTTGACGAATACGTTACCTGAAAGGGCTGAGCTTATCGAAGACACAGATGAGAATGCTGAAGAGGAAGAAGGCGCCGATGATACATCCCCACACCTCTTCGTCCAACACGTTGAGAAACTTGACTAGGGAGTAATCGAATCGAGGTTTCCTCATCAGAATGGTCAGCCCGACCAGATCGTAGTAAGGAACTGTGAAATCGATGACGTTCTCTCTTTCAGCCATTACGGATATGGGACCGACAGCAATATCAGCTTTCTGAAAAATACCATGATATAGTCACAGTTCAGGGGTAAGATATAGGGCAATGGAGGGGGGATAAAGATACTATACACAACAAGAAGATTTGCTCTCTGAATCCTAAACTGTCCACGGGCAATAAAATAATAGATATCACCATGCGTGTTGTTAAAATCATTTTTTTTTCGTTTTTCAAATGGAAGCTGTTTCCGAACAATCTTGTATTTCTACTCTTCGTCTAGGGGATAGGTTACCCGAAAAAAGCAGCACTATTACAGACGTCGTCACTCGCTTTTGGAAGATGTTTATCTTTGTGCTTCAAAAAGAGCAGTGAACTATCTTATAGAGTGGTTACTTTGACGAGGACCAGGTTTCGAATCCATTACAGAACCCCAACGTCTTTTCCGACAATGCAAGTATGTCTAACTCGTACAATGCAGAACGAAAAGTTAGAAAACAAAGTCTGCATCTTCCTGCTCATTTTTTTCTCGACGTTCCTGGCAGTCGTGTCTTTCCGATTTATTTATCTTGCACTCTTTTGTCTACGCGATCATCAGTTTCAGTGTTTGACGTTACCCATTCTTCGTGATGCCAAAATGTAGTGATGCTAACTTTCAACGAGATATGTTACTTTCCCCGAAATCCAATTTCTGAGTGACCAAGAAACTAGAAGGTCTAGTATATTTTGGAAGATGGAAAATCTTGGGACCAAACTAGAGTCAACTTGCCAGCACGGCTTCTCCAGCTTTTCATATTTTGCAAAATTGAGAATTAGCTTAGTTGGCATCATCTTTTAGTAAAGTGCAAAAGGTTGTGATTAAAATCCAAGGCTGCATGGTCTCGTACTTGTGTTCTTTAAAACGTTTTCAAGACTTTTTACAAATTTGCTTCTCTCCCGTGGGAGAAGGGCGTTGCATTTTTAATTCCGGTAGTGCTGCCATTGGATACAGTAATATATAACAATGAAAATAGGGGGGGATGTGATCAGATAATAGTCTCCGATACCTATTTACTTAGATCTCAGCAGCGCTTTACCTGCACTACTGGGTCAACATTATACTTTCCTACAGGAACAATTGATTGACGTTAGGCCCAAGAACAAAAACGTACACACACACACACACACACACACACACACACACACACACACACACACACACACACACTCACACACACACAAATCGTGTTTTCAAAGAGCGATAATCATGTGCAAGTCTGATGTCCTTTTTTTCTAAGAGGGCTCGGAATCGGAGAGTAAGGTAAGTCATTAACCACAATTCTTTTTCCGACTAATTGGCGCTAATGAAGCAGAGGAAACATATACTGGCAATG
>NW_004797592.1:451838-453859 GCF_000002075.1 Aplysia californica
AATCTCTCTGCTCAGCACTCAAAAGGCACGAGTTCTATTTCCATGACAAGGGCGTCGTTTAATTCCACTCTATTGCTGATTAGTGTCCCGAGGGACTCTTCTTGACCTGGCAGGCACAGTCCATGCAGCCTGACTTCTGACAGGCCGAGACCGTGTCTTTTATGGCGACCCCCTTCCCCCCAACAACAATTCGTATTTACGATATTGGATTAAATTTGAAGGTGGTCGCCAAGTTAAAGTACCCTATATGTTCTATATTATGGTGCAGAGCAGTATTGTATTGGTATGGTATAACATGCTGTGGCGTGGTATTTTATGGCGTTTTACGGTGAATTTTAGTATGACATATCCCTTGGGATATACTCACACTTATTGTAGACTGGCAGCAGCCCCCCCCCCCCCCTTACCGAGACAGTTGTTATACTATCATTATCCTAATCTGTCATATTTACTCTGATGCTCTTTGTGTATTTTTTAAAGTTCTGTTGTTTTGTACTTTACTCTAAAACACTGCCAGGTGAACCGCCCTATATGACAAATTATGTATGTATATAGGGCTCTAACTTTTAAAAAATGACAAAAACACCTAGAATTTGCTGATGGGTGAAGTTATAGTTATATTCGCTATATAAGTGGTATATATCATATTGAAGTGACTATTCCCAGTGACACTGGGGATAGGTACAGAAATTATTCCCAGTGACAACGGAACTCATTTGCATAAAAAGATCAGAAGTCTTTGCCTTGTAGACTCTCTTCTCTCTTCAGTCCAGCCTACTTTTGTTCTCTTCTCTTACTTAGGGCTTAGACTTGACCGTAGAATAAATCCTGATCTAGATCTAGAACTAGAACTAGATCTAGATCTAGAAGAAAGAATAATGGGGAAGGATTTCTACCTGTCCTGTACTGTGGTCTCCAAAATCCGTAAGTAGATCTAGATCTAAACGTACATGAATTACGACTGAATAACAGGCAAGCATAGAATGATAATTCCTTTTCCTATAAAAAAAAATACTCGTCCACTCACATCAGAATCTACTTTAGTTTAGTTAGATCTAGAATCTAGATCTAGATCTGCTTTAGATATAGTCTAGTATTTAGTAACCCATCAGCATCATGCCCATGTAGATCAGTGTGGGAACAACATATCTAATGGGTCTGTCTGTTCTCAATAGATCTAGATCTAGATCTACAGATACTTTTAAATTACGACTGAATAACACGCAAGCATAAAATGATCATTCCTTTTTCTTTTTATAAAATTTTTTTCCACTTACACCAGAATATACTTTAGTTTAGTTAGATCTAGAATCTAGATCTACATTAGATATAGTCTAGTATTTAGTAACCCATCACCATCATGCCCATTTAGATAAGTGTAGAAACAATAGATCTAATGGGCCTGTCTGTTCTCATTGTCACTGGGAATAGTTTCTGGACCTATTCCCAGCTGCCCTAGACCCTATTGCCAGTAGTTTCTGGGCCACTGGGAATAGTTTCTGGGCCTATCCCCAGTGTCACTGGGAATAGTGCTTTCCATATCATATTTATTATTGATTAGTATCCACCAATAACATCAAGAGGTTAGCCCAGGATAGGGAAAGATGGAAAGTGCTTGTTCGTGCCCTATACCCCGACTTAGGGTGAGAAAAGCAATGAAGATGAGCATTCACCAAACAAACAATTAATACAGAACCAACAACAGCAAAACAAGAGTCACAGACACGGCGTGTTACCACGGTCAGTTCATTGGTGAGCTCTGCACTCTGCTTAAGGCTGGCTGGCGTGGGGTCTGTGCCGTTGTCGCAGCTGACCTTCACGATATTCTGTACGTTGGGGACTGCCTCCAGAGCCAGCGTCACGATGCGGCCGATGTCAAAAGCTAGGGCTTCGTCCACCTGGGAAATGAAGAAGAGAAATAGTTTTTTTGTTTTTTGTTTCAGTAAGCGTTTTACGGCACTTGCAACACAATTAGGTGATATATATGTGCCGAAGAATAGAGGTGTTACAAGAAGGTAATA
>NW_004797592.1:455963-458559 GCF_000002075.1 Aplysia californica
AGAGAGAGAGAGAGAGAGAGAGAGAGAGAGAGAGAGAGAGAGAGAGGATTGTTTTTGTATGTCAAATCTTCAGAGGAGATTCGCGTTGAGTAGGTGGTGAATATTAAGTTCATGAAAGAAAGAAATATGGATGCATTTCAAAGATTCCAGTATTTACAGTTAAATCAAATAATTGGTAAAACTGAAGTTTTGACATGGAAAACATCTTTGGACCATATACTATAAATGCTTTCGATTTCATGCGTTCATATTATCCTTCCTTTAAAAGAAGAAAAAACCACAACTAAGAACACCCCCCCTCCCCTTCCCTGGATTCCCAATCACAGTGGATGGGGTGAGAGTGTGAAAACATGAGTGCTTAATCAGAATTTCCACAAATCTTTGAGTTGGGCCCATAATGAGCACAAAAGACAACGTAAAAATAGAACCCACTGTCAAAGACGGGTTCAAGTTTGTGTAACTAGTGGATAGAAACCCTGCTTAGTGTTTGATTGTGGTCTAGACGGCAAATACATCCCATGAGCTTTGTTTGTCATTATGGATATTTCATGACAGAGAACAGCGGCGTGGTGGATCGAAGGGAACAACTCAAAGAGCACGGGCAGCGTATTATCTCTCCTCGCGTGAAAAGAACAACCACTTAAAGAACTACAGGCATATTGATATTTCTGTTGTGATCGGGCAACGTGGAAGCAGACAAACCTCTCTGTGCCGCTATACAAACACCACTTAAGACTACCAACATAAAAATAAAAAATAAAAAATACATTACACTTTTATTTGTCCCAGAAGGGCACTTTGGTTTACAATGGGAAACAAACAATATATATACATATACATAAATACATAATTATAAATACGTAATATATAAATTCATGCATAAATACATACATAAATACAGAATATTAAACACAAACAATTGTAAACAGTTTACAACCATGCCACTGTCGGTCGCTATTGCGCAGCGCCCTGTATTTTGAGCTAGGGTTGTCGTGTCTTGCTCAAGGACACACCCCAGTGACCACCCATCTGATCCCCGTGTCACCGACACTTGCTTGATATTACTTGAGTCTAAACTCATATCTTGCTTAGTCACTGGAGCTCCCGTATCATAAAACAAAAATACAGACTAGAAAGAAAGGTCATCTGAGAAACCAGGCTAACTGGTAGACCACATTCAGTCACATCAGTTAGGATAGACAGTAGTAACAATTTACAGGTTTGGAAAAAAAAAAGGACATAATCACAATTGTCCGTCTTCCAAAGCAGGCAATTTCTCTAAACTACCTATTGAACATGATTTACCTGAACATCCATCTCTGAGATTGCTTAGTTTTAAACTTATGAAACCGTCAGTTGTGATGTTGTATAGCAGTGTTTGGCAGTTTCACAAGTCGGCAATAACTTCTTCCTCCACATCCAATTAAAAAAAACGATTTTCTTTACAGCAGTTGGGAAGGAGTTTATAGAGGCTTTCATTTTCATTAGCAAGGCCCTGGACTAAAGGGCACACGCCCACAGGAAGAACCCTGGTAATAGCAAGATCATTCACAGCAACAACAACAACAACAACAACAACAACAACAACAACAACAACAACAACAACAACAACAACAAAAACAACAGCAAAAACAACAAAAACAACAATAATGCCGCCAACGACAGTGATGACAGTAAAAAAAAATCCACTGTTTTCCGGCGTGCTCCAAGGTTGTGCCCTGTGTCCATTACTATACTCTCTGTACAGGAAATATTGTCAGAACCCATGGCCTAAACTTTCATGTGTAGGCTGACATAACTGTACATGTCCTGGTCAAAGTTTGATGTAATCAGATTGTTGACCAGTATAAGCTGCTGTATTGAAAATGTTCAAAAGTGGCTGGGTGACAAACAAACAAAAAAATGATCAATGGAAAGACACCATTATTACGGTGTAGCCCCCGACAGGAGGTTTGAAATCAGTTGCATTGATGAGATAAGGATGTTTTCTCAAAATGTTACTTTTCGTGTGAAGACAAAAAATATAGGTATTTATTTTGGTCATACATTCTCAAAGGAACAGCAGACCTATCACCCATGCAAAGAAAAGTATTGCAAATCAAGGAGAATAGTTTAAATTTCTCACCTTAAAAAAAATTATCTCCAGATTCTCATCTCATTATTTCTGATATCAAGATTTTACTACTGTTATTTTCATATAATTTCCAATCTAAGTTTGAAAGGGATTAACAGACTGCAGCAGTTTCTAAATAGAGCCGCGCAATTTGTCTTACGAAAGTTTTAAAAAACCACATCACACCTTTGTAAATAAAAATGTACTTGTTAACACTTAAACTTAGAATTAATTGATAACAAAATTGCTCTTTTACTTTTATCTCACAAGTGGATGAACAACAAAGCACCACAATAATATCACAAAGACCTCATTGAGTCTTCAAGGCATTTGAGATCTGCAGATGAGAATCTCATGAGAGTGTCCACTGTAAGGGCTAATAGTTAGGTGGAAGAGTGTTTCCATCACATGCTCTTAAAATTTGAATTTCCCTCCCAAAAGTAATATCTTCTATTCCATGAGAGAGAGAGAGAGAGAGAGAGG
>NW_004797592.1:459471-460660 GCF_000002075.1 Aplysia californica
TTATTACTATTATTATTGAAAACAATACATAACTTGCAAAAACAACAATAACATGCCGGTCAGAACCTCCCCTCCCCCTGGCCCAATGACAGGGAAAGAGTTAACAAATGTTTTGGGAATTCAATAGAGTGGACATGAAGAAAGTTATCAGAAATTGAATATTTAACAAAAGCAGTAAAGCGTTTTCAGTTGAAATCATCCGCTGTTGAGTCGAACAATCCACTTTTCTCGTACAAATTTTGCTTGTATCATTTTGGAACGTACTGAATAAGAAAATCGAGATCTTTTGTCGTTTGAAGTGTTCTCAAAATACATGTGTTATACTTTTAACTGCTTGACAAAGCTGGCGTTGTTGTACATGCTGAACTATCTGAAAATGAGAAATTATGACCAAACAATATGTATTGTTTTCGTTTCCAATTTAATTTCTATAGCCATTGGATAAGAAATAACAAATACCACTTTTCTATAAATGGCAGAAAAGTATGTCTATACAAAGCTATAAGTAAATAACGCACTAAAACGTAGAAAGAGAATAGTCTCATCACACTGTCAGGGAAATCTATTATAAAGTGAAAATTTAAACGACAAAAAAGACAACACACACTGTGTCGAAAATGACTTCATACCTTTGTTAAGATGAAGATGTTAGGATCGAAATTTTGGATCTTATTCTTCGTCATCTGTTCAGAGAGAGAGGGAGGATAAATTTTAATGCCACTGTTAAACACTTTGCTATAATTATGAATTGTCAAAAAAACAAAACAACAAACAACAGCAACCAACCAAACAACAACAGAAAGAACAAGAACTAAAAAACCAAGATACCCCCCCCCAAACCCCCCCCCCCCAACAACAACAAAACAACAACAACCAATGCCCCCCCCGCCCCTATGTGGCGGGAGCAGGGATGATCTTAGTACCGCCATCAGAAAAGATTCCCGGAAAGCATAAATAATGTGAACCTAAACTTTAAAAAAGTACGCGTAGCAATCATCTTTAGTTTTTATGCTGCTTTGGCCCCAGCATAGGGGCCTATACATAAGAGTCGATTCACTTTTAAATTGCACTGTGACGTGAAAATAACATTCTAAACCATAAATTATTATTATTATTCAGCTAAGAGTTAGATGATAACTACTACTACTACTACTACTACTACTACTACTACTACTACTACTACTACTAC
>NW_004797592.1:463031-464522 GCF_000002075.1 Aplysia californica
AGAGAGAGAGAGAGAGAGAGAGAGAGAGAAAAGCCAAACATACCAAATGTTTCATCGTAAATAATGGCTATGTTGTTGAGTTGCTCCTTTTTCGCTATGTCCGCCACAACCTTCAACATCTGGGAGGCCGGCGGTTCAATCATCAACTCTGTTCCTTTGCTGTGGGAAACAGAAACACAATACGAAACTGATGCCTGAGGTGCGTCGACACATTCAACTAGCCACGCCTACATTAATGGGTCGGGGCTAGAAACTTGAAAAGTTCAATGTGCTCTTTTCACAAAGAGTGAACGCTGTCTTTTTGATCAACATTACAATTTATCCACAAGGATTCTGCATCAACTGAGAGTGGCTTTAAGTTAAAGTAAAAAACACACACACAGACAAAACTAGGGATCAGATTTGTGAGGAACCCCACAGCGTGTGCGCGCGCATGTGCGCGTTACGTGTGTGTGTTTGTTTGTTTTTGTGTTTGTATATGTATACTTATAACTATCACATAACGGAAAGAAAGACACGAATATTTTTGGGAACAAACCACAGCAGCAGCAGCAGCAACAGCAACAACAACAACAACAACAACAACAACAACAACAACAACAACAACAACAACAACAACAACAAGAAACAACAACAGCAACGACAACAACAAAAACAACAAAAACAACAACAGCAACAACAACAGCAACACAACAACAGCAACAACAGTATAAACCATTGCAACAAGAACGACAACACAAAATAAACCCAGAAAAATTAAAAGAACAAAAATGTTAAGAAATTGAACTGGAAGGAGCAAAACGAACACCCCTCCCATTCCCTAAAACAAGAAAGAAAAACAAGAAGAAATGTAAAAACTACAAAAAGAACAAGGACAAGAACAAAATATGAAAGGAACAAGAAGAAAAAGATGATACAACAAAATGAAAGAGGAAGTTAGAGAGAACGTCATCATAAAAACAGAAGCAAAAATAACAGCAGATCAGTACGAAGAAGCGAAGAAGACAAAACACCATAAAGGGGAACAATATTATAGCAACTATAATACTATTAATTTCATCACAGGAGTAGCTGCATGCTGAGGTTGGGGGATTGCGGGACCTGTTTTCGTCCCAGAATTTAAAAAAAAATAATTTCGTCTAACCTTTTTTTCCCCCCCACTCGTTTTCATCCCATATTTAATTCATTGGTTATAGATTATTGCCACTGTCACTCCGATTCTAAAAATTGGGTTTATGATACTCGGAGAAAATAAAATACAATATTCGCAATCCCATCAAGTTTGCAGAATGAAAATATTATGTCTCTGCTAAAAGTTGCAATACAAATGTTTGTAAAACTTTTGTTTAAATCTTTTTATCTTGCTTACAGTCTGCTTGCCACTGTCTCAGAAACGATAGACGGAAACTTCCAGAAGATAGCCGAGATAAAGTATGGTATGTCTAAGAATAATTATACCAAACCCATGTAGTAGAGAGAGAGAGAGAGAGA
>NW_004797592.1:464817-468165 GCF_000002075.1 Aplysia californica
TGGGGGTGGGGGAGGGGTGATGGGGGTTCCGTACCTCTCTATAGGATGGTTGAAGTAAGACCTGTCCACAACAGAAATGTAGGTCAGCCCCATGGATGAACAGGTAGACCTAAGCAGGGGCGACAGACTTGGAGTGGACATGTCAATCAAAGCCACCGCCCCAGAATGCAAAAGTGCGCAAACTGAAGAGAAAAAAATAGTGAAATAAATGGTATCGGTTAAACACTCCTATCAATGCTATAAGGTTAATTAAAAGGAGGGACCTTGGAGTTTAACGTCCATTCTCGAAAGGACCGAGCCAAATGGTAAATTCGTGTAAAGTGCCTTTCCCAAGGACACAACGTCGGACCGAGCTGAGTCTCGAACCCCAAACCGAAATCTCACAATTACGGGTCCACTTGCCTAGCCAATAGGCTACTGACGTCACCAAACTGAAGAGAGAACATTGAAGAAACCGTTAAGCAGACATCTGGGTGATTTAGCTAATAGATTTCACAATACAGGTCTTGTAATTTGCCTGATCATAATTCTTGAGTGTTCCTAACAACTCTTTGATTCTGATGAATTCTCCCCACCGGTCCTTTTCCGCTTCAGATTCCTGTTCACACCTCCCAAAACGAGACTTTTTCTTGTAAAAATAAAGAGTATAGCAGATAGAAATCTTTTTTACCATAAACACCACCCACACCGTCAACCCTGCCACTCCAGTGCTTTCAACCTCAGTAGTCCTTTCATGTCCCAGCTCAATTCCGCTTCGTTGACCTAAGCTCTCAACGTAGCCTAGCTACATGAGTGAGCAATTAACACATTATCATGATTGAAGAAAAAATCATTTTTGTGGCGGACTTTACCGCCCACCAGCTCATAAATAGCGTCACAGTTGCTCCTTTATTTCATGGCATACTGTATTGTTTTACTGAGATGCATGATCACCTGGTCAGACAAAACTTTGTTTGCTCTCTTTTTCTTGTCAACGGCTGCAAACACGCTTCCAACAATGTCATAAAATAAATTACATTTTCTGGATCCTTGTAAAATAATTGGGTTACAATAGCAAGCATACATACATAAATACATAATTATAAACACATACATACATCAATACATACATAATTACATACGCGCGTAAATACATACGTAAATACTTACAGTTTCGAAAACATACCATTGCTGGTCGCCACTATGTAATGTCCCTATTTTTTAGCTATGGTTGTCGTGTCTTGCACAAGGACACACTCCTGTGACCACGTTTGCTTGACATTGCTTTTGAGTCTGAACTCACTACTCATTTAGTGTCTGGAGCCCCCATATATTAAGGGCACTGCTCGCCGCACGAGCCTTAAAGGGACAATACTCGTTCAGGTAAAACTGACAGATGTCCGTCCTCTTTGTGATAAGAAAATGACACATGATGCTATCTCAGCGAAAAATACTTTTTGAGATCTTCAAAATCCAACAAGAAAAAGAGTCATTCGCGAGTCATTTTGTTAACTTTTTTACGCATGTTCAGAATTAAATATTATTTTTACTTTAAGACTTAATTTTCAAAAAGTTTACAAACTAGAAGTTCCTCATCAGTGGGCGGCAGACAGTCCTCTGGACGGACGCAAAAAAAAGCCCGCCGACGATAACAGTTTTTATTTTAAAAAATTTTAAAGCTTTTTAAAAATCAAGATTGCATCATGTATTGTTTTCTTATTACAGACATAACTAAGTCGGGACAGTAGGCAAAACTTGGATCCCTTGCTCTTGCATGCACAGAGTTGTGGCTCTTGCTTCAGGGAGAGGCATTGTGCAAGGGGAAGGGGGAATCAGATCTTTACTCTCAGCTCATCAAAGGCTTTTTTTCAATTGGAGTAGTGTCTTTTGAGGATAGTAAGAAGAAGCCATAGTGGTATGTGGCATACTATCAAACCCAAGGGGATAACTTCAATTTAAAAAGACTGTAAAAAGCCTCTTTCTACTAGCACTTTGAAATCCTGCTCGCAAAAAGAGCGATCTGTATCCTCTCTCGTTTGGGTAATCAATCTTTCCCTTTATCAGATCCTCTTACCCAAGGTAAACTTCCTGAGTTATAAGAACGGACAGATTCTCTGTAAGCAATCTATAAATCCCCTTAAACCAGGGAAGGCGTACCATTATTTGTGTGTGACTTCATAAAACAGCTAAAAGTGGCGTCACCTGTTTGGTTCCGGAGCAGTCATTTTATATATTAATTATGTGCATTGCTTTCATGACAGAAGTCAAAAGTTTAACGGCGATACGTCAACTTCCATCACTCTGATCAACCCTCGTCTCCCCGTGGACACCAACAAAAATCAATATTTGCAACTGATATTTTAGTCACAGTGAGTAGTAATTTCATTGCTTCAATGTCGTTATAACGGAATGTGCTAGAACTGGCTCGCCTGACAACTAATGTATAATGAAGTACTCCCTTTAGTTTTCCTCAGTTGCTCCAGAGGAAGTGTTTAATGTGAAACGTAGAGCCGTTAAAAATCAGAATTGTTGTTCCATTCGGCTTTTCACCAAACTGTTTGAACATCTTTAGGTAGTCTTCTTTACGATACATATTTTTACATTGTCTATATGATAATGATGATAATGATGGCAAAGTTATTGATAATGAGAAGGACGTGAAAAGAAAGAGTGAGTTGAAAACAAAGAAGAAAATGTGAAAGAGGAGATAAAAAAGGGGGTGGGGTGGGGAAGGGTACGGGAAAACAACAACGGAAAGATAAAGGATAATAGAAGGTTGGCAGGCAAATTTCAGCAGCAAAAAATTAACAACAAAGCCATCACAATCATCATCATCATCATCATCATCATCATCATCATCATCATCATCATCATCATCATCATCATCATCATTCTCATCATCACATAACAACAGCAACAACAATAACATCGACATAAGAGACTGCAGAAACTCTGATTATCCCAATAAAAGCATCCATCGTATAAGAACTCGGTACAAGCCAGCACTAATCTCTCTCCAGGAAACCGACCAGCTTATCATCCTGTAGCCCCCACTCCCCTGTGTTTGCAGCCGGGGATCTCTCATTAAGCACATTTCCCCGCAGGTGAATAATTAATTGAAACCATTGAGCTTCGAGTGGGTCCTGTTGTCTTAGGCTTTATAGTATGCTTTAAGCGGAGAAACCACGCAAACACACGCACACACACACTCACAAACACACACACACACACACACATACACAAACACACGCACACACACACACACAATACACACACACACATACACAAACATACACACATGCTGTCGTTAACAAACATACCCCAATACCCACTCATTCTCTCTCTCTCTCTCTCTCTCTCTCTCTCTCT
>NW_004797592.1:468756-471256 GCF_000002075.1 Aplysia californica
TCTCTCTCTGTTTCCCTCTCTCACTCCCCCTTTGTCTTCTGTCTCAACCCCCCTTTCTTTTTTTTCTCTCTCTCTCTCAACCCCCTTTTCTTTCTTCTCTCCCTCTCTCTCTCTCTCTCTCTCTCTCTCTCTCTCTCTCTCTCTCTGTGTGTCTTTCACTCTCTCGTGTATGTGCACGAACACGCCCAAAATATCACATAAAAATCCATCTAACAAGCATAGACCAGCTTACGTTGTTAGGGATATGATATTATGCATCATAAGATGTCTTGCAATTCCCAAAAGTCATGTTTTGATCAAGAGAAAAAAAGTAATCAATGTTTTTTTTAAATGAGTGTGAATAATGTCTTAGTTTATTTTTTAAAACTATTATTTTTCTTTTACGCTTACCTTCGTCAAGCACATCGGTGTCATTCCTTGCCTCAACGACAGTGAAGACAACCTCCTGCTTCTTCTTGTCTCTATCAGCAAACTTGTGCATATTCTCAAATATGTGTTTCAGGTTTTGGTTGTAGTACAAGTCGATGTCCTGGTCTATCACGACCACTGAATTGCAAAAACAAATAGAACAATGAAATTGAAGTATAAGCTGGAAAAATTGACGGTGAACGGGGAAACAGCACTGAAATCAAAGATAAGCTATAACTTACTTTAAACTATTTGTTTCCCGTGGAAAGGACGGTTTCCATAACGTGAAAACAGTTCTTGGGAATATGGAGTTATTGGTAGAACTTTAAAGCTTGTTCATTTGTTTTGCTTTTGATGAAAATAATACCCATCTATCCTGTATAGAAGTTAAGATAATCCTATTGAAGGAGGTAAGGTCGTCTGGTTTCAGAGGTAAAATCAGCAAGAAAATGGATGCCAAAGTTTGGTGACTTCCAAAGTTTGAGTGTCTTCGGAAACTGCACATTTACATTTTTGGGTGCTTTCAATCAACTGCTATTTCAGTGAAATCCACAGAGACATGTGTTCTTTAATGGGCATAAAAGTTGTTGAGCCAAACAAAGAAAATTGTTTGTTTAAAAAATGTCGCTTTCTTTGATTTGGTTATTTTGAAGAGCGCCCGATTTCAGCACAATGCCTCACGGAATATGGATCTTTTAGAAGGGAAGCTGCTCTGATTTTATCTGTCAGGGTCAGCTCTCGCTGTGCAGGATAGTACATTCAAGTGGAAATCGGAAATATTTTATATACTTGGTTCAAAGCATAGGAATAGGACGCATGTCTTTTTTCATTGAGAAAGGAGCTTCACCATTACATAATAGACGCCATTTGCAGCTTGGTGGCTACAAGAAGACTAGAGAAAGTATATGTCCTAAACATAGAACGTCCTACTCGACACCAGTAGATTCTCGAAATTATGCACAGAAAGGTAAACATCCTTCTCGATCCTTCTCTGATCAAACAGCAAACTTATCGTCAGACATCATTAGCCGGGACAAAAAAACCCAACAGCGACGGAGACGAGCAATATCAAAATAAAATGTGAGGCAGCGTGGTGGAATCAGGCTCTCATCAATTTTTGGGCATGTAGAGTTATTGGTATCACCTTAAAGCTTGTTCACTTGTCTTTATTTGGATGAAAAAAATATCCATTTATCTTGAATACAAGTCGAGGTATTTGCAAAAGAAGTAGGTGGGGGTCACCTGTTTTCAGAAGTAAAATTAGTGAGAGAATGGCCGCCAAAAATTAGTTATTTCCTTAGCTTAAGAGTCCGTGGTTACCGAAAATTTACATTTTTATGCCTTTAATCAACGTTTTTCTGAAAAATCCACACAGAAATGAGTTCTTTAATGGGTATGAAAGATGTTGAGCCAAAAAACAAAAATTTGATAACAATTTACAAACCTGCAGAAAAAGGCTCGTTTCTTCACTTTGATTATTTTGACGAGAGCCTAATTCCACCGCGCTGCCTCACACATACATGTAACATCACCCCTAAAGTGTCAGAATCTATTATGACTGCGTTAAACGCAAACCATAGCTACGCCCCCGCTCACCAATACGAACAAAGCCCTACACCTATCTTTTCCTTAGTACATTTCCTGCATCTTATCTTCATTGAAAGGCAACGCTATAAGTCACCATCAAGCGCATGTGTAATTTTTGTTGGAAGTAAAATAACGCATTAACATACGTTTTCCCATAGTTGTTCATTTCATAAACCAACAATATTGAAAAACAGACAAAAAACGAACATACTGCAATTTAAAAAAATAAAGAACAAACGAGAACAAGCTATATCTTTGACAAAATAATTAAAGATATCTACCCCCCCCCCCCATAGTTAACTATTTGTTATACGAGAAAGGGCTACTTTACAGCGAACGTTATAAACAAGCAAGCGTGCAATTACTCTAACTTACCGACAGTAGGCTGGGTTAGAAAGGCGCCAATTTTGACCAAGGTAAGGACGACTACCAAGAATACTATAGAAGTAAAAGTGTTAATGTTCGGAGCCATGATTGTGAGCTTCCCTAGCCTCTGAAGAAAGGT
>NW_004797592.1:476256-479740 GCF_000002075.1 Aplysia californica
CTAGCAAAGAGGGTGCGGTGGCAGAGCGGTTAATGCCCTCGTCTCCGAAGCCGAAAGTCCAGGTTCGAGCCTCGGTTCAGAAACAGATTTTTTTCGCCCCCTCCTGCCCACCTTGCAGTAATGGGTATCTGACTTCGAGTTGGGGAAGTAAAGGCGGCGTGGAAAGGAACCGGCCACCCTACAGCAATATGCTGAAGGCCCAGGAAGTTGTCTCACTTACAAGGCAATCCCCAATGTCCGGATCGGATGCGGGAACAACTTTACTAGCAAGAAAAAAAAAGGTTGTGGGCAGGGGGGGGGGAAGGGCGGAAATTGCATCTATCTATCTATCTATCTATCTATCTATCTATCTATCTATCTATCTATCTATCTATCTATCTATCTATCTATCTATCTATCTATCCGTCCGACCGTCCGTCCGTCCGTCTGTCTGTCTGTCTGTCTGTCTGTCTGTCTGTCTGTCTGTCTGCCTGTCTGTCTGTCTGTCTGTCTGTCTGTCTGTCGTAACAACAAACTGTATTATTAAAATACCCAATGTTAATCGACCCACGCCCTGGCACTATTTTCCCAATAAGAATAATTATTAAGTTTCAATATCAGCAAATATATAACAACTATTGATTATAACAACAGCGATAACAATAACCATGATAATAACCGATGACATTTATACAGAGCATTTCCACTAAGAAAGTGTTAAATGCGCTTTGCAATTGTACAAAAACCATAGTTCCAATAGTTATCTTTCAACCCCCCCCCCTTCTCTCTCTTTTTCTATCTGTCTTACAGTCTCTCTGTCTTTCTGTTTCTCTCTCTCTCTCTCTCTCTCTCTCTCTCTCTCTCTCTCTCTCTCTCTCTCCCTCTTTCTCTTCTCACTCCCCCTCACTAGTTTCACTTACTACATTAATCAGAATTCTAAAAAAATGCCTCAACAAAAATGTGCTAAATAACTGCTTTATAAATACTGCAACGGAACTGGAGTCTTTAATATTATCTGAGTAATATAAGTCGTCTGTTATATTATATTTGTGAAAGTCCGTCACTTTGGCCCTCTAAAACTTCCGAACCATTTACCTTTCGAGTTTGACAAAATTAATGGTGGTTCAGAATCATTTAAAGGGAGCACAGTTTATTGAGGAGCCTGAAGTCACTGTAGATTAATTTTCAGTATTTCATTAGTTTGGTTTAGATCTAATCTAAGGAAAGTTCGTCTTCTTGTAAACAAGTGAGTTTTTCGTTCACTAGCGGCGAGCACTGGTTTTGTATCTTTGAAATTCTGGAGTGTAGAACCACAAACGTGGATATAGAGAATCAATCTATACATCTATTATATATTTGACAACTTGAGAACACATGTGTCACTTTTCCTATAAGACTACGACAGCTACAGAGTTGAAAGTTGGCAAGTACCTGCAAAAAGATAGATAGGTCATCATGACGGAGCCCGAGTTTTGATTTATTCATTTCCTGAATTTAGACAAATATATTTGACAAGAAGTCCCCGTCCCACTTTGGCCTTTGTGATTATCCCTCTGAGAAACGAAGCAAATCTGCGTAGCTGTCCCTTCACAGCGGAGGTGCCGGAAGTGATTATTTAGCGAGGCACATTTTGTTTTGAGAGTATAGATCTAGACCTTCTATTTTTTTTTTTATCTCTCAAGATTTATTGCTCTATTTCAGTAGAGTGTAAATATTGTAGGCCAATGACTTTCAGCTGATGTTAATGCACCGATCATTCCTTTCCTCAAAAGGGGGCCCAGCTAGTTCCGTACAAGGACACACGTAATACGAAAAGTAGCGCTGTCCATAGCATTTGTAGTTCACTTTGCTACCTCAGAATGACAAAGTCCTATCTGACATTTTGGCCGTTTTTTGTTTCTAAGACCATGACGTCAGAAACCAAATGTTCAATCTGCTCCTTTAAAATCATACGATTATTCGGAGTCGTTATCAAGATATTCAAAGAATTGCATTCGAAAAAAAATACTTGACAAAAAGCGTGACATGACGTGCAACTCAAAATCTTTGACGTCAAATTTATCAAAATTGGGTACTGAGCAGATAGAACTTTGTAATTCTGAGGTAGCCAATGG
This sequence comes from Aplysia californica, assembly GCF_000002075.1. Classification (NCBI taxonomy): domain Eukaryota; kingdom Metazoa; phylum Mollusca; class Gastropoda; order Aplysiida; family Aplysiidae; genus Aplysia; species Aplysia californica. The sequence goes on from NW_004797592.1 coordinate 478,350, forward strand.
TTTAAGGAAAAACTGTTTTATCACTGGTCGATCTCATACTTTTTGGTTGCACATAATTTGACAAGTGTTTGAAAAATAGGCTGGTGCTATGTTGTTCTAACCTATTAGCAACCCCCCCCCCCCCACACACACACTTCAACACTTGAATCTTCTGCAGGATAGCCGGAATTGCTACACGTCTGAGTCATGACAGTGCACTCTTCAGCGTCAAAAGAGAGACAGATGACAAGAAAGATATCTGTTATAGAGTAAATAGACAAAGAAGCGAGAGCTGTACAATAACGAAAAAGAACGTTCATTTGCTAATGGACGAAACCGTCAAGGTCTAGGAGCCTCTGTAGGTCGGGGCGAACGAAAGGACACAATAACTGATTTTTATGCAGATCGATCACATGTAGTAAAGGAAAGTAATGGATAGCTCGTTTTCTCACCCCATTTATTCACAAAAGATCTTTCCACACGGTACCTGTAATGATAATATGGCAGAGATACCATCCCTAAAGTGAGAGAATGAAAGAAATAAGCCCCCCCCCCCCCCAAAAAAAAAGGCTCCCTGCCAAACAGAACTATAACTACGAATATCAAATTTAAGAAAAAAACCCACCTATATCCTGCGATATTACAAAAAAGAGCAAACGCAAGGGGTAAGTATTCCATCAATATGCTGACCTGCTTTATAAATACTGCAACGGAACTGGAGTCTTTAATATTATCTGAGTAATATAAGTCGTCTGTTATATTATATTTGTGAAAGTCCGTCACTTTGGCCCTCTAAAACTTCCGAACCATTTACCTTTCGAGTTTGACAAAATTAATGGTGGTTCAGAATCATTTAAAGGGAGCACAGTTTATTGAGGAGCCTGAAGTCACTGTAGATTAATTTTCAGTATTTCATTAGTTTGGTTTAGATCTAATCTAAGGAAAGTTCGTCTTCTTGTAAACAAGTGAGTTTTTCGTTCACTAGCGGCGAGCACTGGTTTTGTATCTTTGAAATTCTGGAGTGTAGAACCACAAACGTGGATATAGAGAATCAATCTATACATCTATTATATATTTGACAACTTGAGAACACATGTGTCACTTTTCCTATAAGACTACGACAGCTACAGAGTTGAAAGTTGGCAAGTACCTGCAAAAAGATAGATAGGTCATCATGACGGAGCCCGAGTTTTGATTTATTCATTTCCTGAATTTAGACAAATATATTTGACAAGAAGTCCCCGTCCCACTTTGGCCTTTGTGATTATCCCTCTGAGAAACGAAGCAAATCTGCGTAGCTGTCCCTTCACAGCGGAGGTGCCGGAAGTGATTATTTAGCGAGGCACATTTTGTTTTGAGAGTATAGATCTAGACCTTCTATTTTTTTTTTTATCTCTCAAGATTTATTGCTC
>NW_004797592.1:479840-482599 GCF_000002075.1 Aplysia californica
ACCAACAAACAACAACAAACAAACAAAAACAAACTTGGCAAAGGGGAGTCATTCCTTTTCATAAAATGAACAATGACCCGAAAGTAGATATTCTAAAACTCTGCGAATCAGAAATGAAGAGTAAAGTATTTGCAAACCTTTCAAAATCTTCAGTCGTGAGCTGGTTCTGTGTGCATACTTTCCATGGCTCTGGATTGTACAATCTACTATCATACTACGTTGAAATTGTGAAATCCAGAGGATATGTTTAGACTTCCTTCTGCCGCCCGGTCTCACTGGTGACAAAGAATGAAAACAACTTTGGGGAAAACGCTTCAGACCTGTTTGCAACACGACCAGCTTGCGACATCACACGATACCGAACTCGGGCCTTACTTAAGTTGAGATGTCCTCACTTCGCTACGAGTCCTTAAAACAAATGTCGTATTGATTTCCAGAGCAGTAGGAGAAACCGATAGCTCGCTTCCACACTGACCAATCCCTGTCGAGAATATTGTTATCACGTTGTCTCCACAGCACTCTCTGATTCCATCTCGCCGAATTGTTGCCCTCATTAAACCTTAGCGTACCTGCCGCGAGCTTGTCGTGTGCGGAGGTGGCACTAGCAGGGGGGTGGCATGGTGTCATAATGGTGCTTGTGCACCGATGTTGATGAGCAACGTTGTCGTTTTCTTCTTCAGATTTTGCGACTTAACCAAATAAGGGCAATGCTCATTCAAATGCCTTACATGGAACATGCGGCGAGGCAAAACCAATGACTTTAAGAAAGCTATATAACATTATTTGAATACAAATTTAATGGAGTCTTATCTGCAGACGAGGCTGCAGGAAATCTTGTTTCAGGCAACTTCCCGTGTAGCTCTGTGCACTCACCTAAGTCAGTTGGGTTCTAATTTGTTTGTCACGTAGAATACGTGCAAATAGCCACTCTTGCATTTGTTGAGTACTTATTTCTCCCCCCTCCACTATCTCTTTTGAAGGAAAACCCTAAAATTTCTATGACCATGATTTAATAAAAATATCTATCCTGCCTAAGGGTAGAGCCATTCTACAAATGGCGTAACAGGTTACAGTTTGGAAAAAAGTAATAGCTAGGGGTACGCCTTAGGCAAAGATAGTGGGGAATCATGGGCGAGATTTCGCGTGCTCTAAAGTGCAGCTGACAAAAACAAAACAACACAAGCCCTCAAGTAAAGACAAAGTCAGATTGGATCGGCCAAAATCTAAGAACTATATTGAGGCCTAACTTGATGACATAATGTTAATTGCAAAGGAGGTTTGTCTAGGGTATGTGTGAAGGCTCATTAATCAGATTTTGAGAAACTTCCACGGATATTATGATGACATAGAAATGTTTTATGTTCACTGGCTTCCTAATCGGTGATAATTTTCTACTTTTTTCTGGCGAACCGAATCCCCAACTTTGTGTAACCTTTCAGAATTTAAACAAGCCAGATCTTAACTATCTGCTTTTAGGATACTACTTACTCTTTTGGATACATATAATTTTTTTTGGAACTTCTGTTATTTTGTTCCTCTGTTGAAACAATTTTCAAGCCGTATTCGAAACTCCCGAATCTTTTGGATAGCCCCCGATAACAAGATGTAGGCCTCATCGAATATTGGAAAGAGGCGTCAGTGGCCTAGTGGTTAGGCGACCGGACTCGTAATCGTGAGGTTGTGGGTTCGGGGGTTCGAGCCGCGGGCCGACGTTGTGTCCTTGGGACCTTTCCAAGGCACTTTACACGAATTTTCCCCTCTTCACCCAGCTGGGAATGGGTACCCAGCCATAGACAGTGAAAGATCTTGTCAGTTTGTTGGTGTTTGAGCGCTTAACCGGCCGCTTGCTCTGTATACTTCCCTGGAAGCTAAGAATGTTTTTGAGTGTTTCTGCTGTAGTAATAATATAGTGTAAAGCGCATAGAGCCACCTTTCGAGTGGGGACATGCGCTATACAAATGCTATTTATCATTAAGATGGATAAAGTAAGTAGCTTGAACCATTTTAGCAATTGAATTTATTTTCAAAAGCGAATTGACTTTCAGCAAACACCAAGGCTGTACATATTTTAAAAGATACAGGACTCCCACAGACATCTACTGGCGGGAAAACAGAAAAACACCAAATCGCTCTTCAAAACCTCATTGTTGGCGTGTGGGCTCTTTCTTTTGTCTTGGCGCCTGCTTAGAATAGCCGCCGCCTAAATGAGTGTCACCCTGATGTGGCTGTACCACGTTTTTCGTCATGGGAATTGTGCTACGTTTTACGCTAATTCAGTTTCGGGTAAATAAAACAGACACGTATCTAGAGTATTCCATTAGTTCAGAATATTCCACTCCTTCGTCTACATACTCGAGCAAAATCAAATTTCCTTAACAAATCAGATGTTACTCTTCCTTTGCTTTGTTCCGGATCTAAGATTGTTTGGGCATCTTATCCAGTGTATTGTGAAGGGTAAGTTCCACTGAGGCCTCACTCTCTGTGCATTCACACCTTGTTATCTTTGCAGTAGTTTTAATTGAAGGATAAACAATTAATGTCATAAAGGAAAGAGAGAAAGGGAGGACACCAGTAAAGAGAGAGGTAAATGAAGAGAGAGAGAGAGAGAGAGAGAGAGAGAGAGAGAGAGAGAGAGAGACAGGGAGAGAGTGGATGGGGAGGAGAGAGTGAAAGAGCCAGATGAGCAGACAGAATAAGAGAAGAGACACTGGAATGAATGGGAAACAGACTACAGACTAACAGATAGAGAAAGAACTATG
>NW_004797592.1:483320-494148 GCF_000002075.1 Aplysia californica
AGAGAGAGAGAGAGAGAGAGAGAGAAAGAGAGAGAGAGAGAGAGAGAGAGAGAAAGAGAGAGAGAAGGGGTGTGACAATACTATCAGCTACACTTGAATAAATAAGCATAGTAGAACTACGACAACAACATCATTACATATTATAATATGTTGATAGGCGGAAGTTCTTAGGCCGTAACAACACCTTTTAAATAGAGATACACGGGTACGTACACACGCAGACATAGCTTTCGTTTTGTTCTTAGGGTTGATGTACATACAAAAACAAAGTGCGAAAATATACTACGCTTTTACGTAAAGACATAAGAAAATAAGGACAGTGGGAAAAGAAGACAGATCATCTGATGAATTAATCGGTGAATGCAGTTGTGGTAGGAAACTGCTTCGGGGCGATAATAATACAGTGCTGAGTGTCTGGTTGGAAGGACAGACAAACTATAGAAAAACAACTACGTACTTTCAGCATCCCAGCGGAAAGATGGAAACACTCGATAAAACATTTCCTTACACGCGGAATCGAAACTCACACCTTCTACTGTACAGACATTGGTAAAGAACGCTGGGAACCTAGTATCAAAATCAAGTCATGTTTTGTTTTTTATGTTATCTAAATTTGACATTTTTACGCTTTTTTATAATAGAGTGTTTCACGGCAGCTAGCAACGGTAATAACTTGTGGGTCATTGCATGTATACTAATGAGCCAGAAATGACACCTTCATCAGGTGTCCCATTTGTTTGTTTTTTTCCCTCAGCACAACTCAGACTCATTCGCCCTCAAGTTCAAACAAACCAGACAAAGTATTTTCGAACTCACCTTTTTCAGCCATTTGTGCGGTGGCCGAATTTCGTGTTGATGATTTTACTGTGACTTATCTTCTAAGGTCATTTCGCTCCACTAGCTTTTCAAAATTCTATCTTCTCATTACATACTTTTCGAAATTTGACAATAAAAATTTTGATGATCATCACATGTCAAGCTTTTTCGAATGCAACTCTTTGAATATTTTGAGAGAGACTCCGAATAATCGTATGATTTTGATAAAGCAGATGCAACATTTGTTTTCTGACTTATGGTCTTAGTAACTCAAAGTAGCAAAAATGTCAAATTAAATTTTAAAATTTTACGGTAACGATTTGTCTACTAATGTATAAAAGCTGTCATCTTTTATCGTTTTTAATGTTCCTATCAAATGGAACTCTTATCGGTACCTGGGTGGATCTCAATTTACGAAATGATAATAAATAGTTTTCTCTATTAATAACAAAAATATTCCCCAGAAAATCTTTTGGTAAATTTCTTGTAGTTGGCTTAAAATTCTGAAATTTGAGACTGGGGATAATAATCTAAAGAATACCAACATACAAATAAAAAAGAAACAGGACAATGAAATAAGCAGAACAGTGTACACACAGTTTCGAGTTTCGTGCGTTTGAAAAAAATAAAAAATAAAAAAACAACAACAACCCGAACAAACAAATAAACAATCCCCCCAACAACCTCAAGAACCTACAGTTGTACAGCCCTAATAGTTTGGAGATGTGTAAAATAGAGAAATAGAAATTAGTCCTAGATACAGTTCAGCAGCTTTTGTTGACATACACTTCAGCATCTCGTTGGTAAATACCTATCCAAATTCTACAGAAAAAACATCGTTAGTCAGGGTTCTAGAAACCTTGTAAAACAGGCATTTGCAAAAAGAATATAGAGAGTGTAGAGCGTCGGGCTTGCTGGAGGTTGCCATAACTACGGACCAGAAACGGTCTCGCCATTTTGAATGTTGACTCATTAACAATCATTAACAGCCCTTGCTTGTGCAGTGTTCACCCTTTGTTTGGCATGGACTTCAAATGAATACAGCTTACAACGCATTCCCCGTGTATTGGACATGAAAGTATCATTGAGCAGCTCTACAGTTCTCTTGTGGGATAATTATGACGTTTTTACCCTAGTGAAGACCGGCGACAGTTGTATAATGGTTTTACATACACACGTTAAGGGAACACATTTTATCCCCGTCTTCCTTTTGCGATATAACTGGCCACACCGTCTTCGTTGGCCCTGGTAGTTAAAGCAGCCCATCTTCCATAATAAGATCTAAATTGTGTTCACCATCAACTAAACTATTTACTATAATCCGTAATCATGTAAACCATTATAAAAACGAATAATTTTGGGAAATCATTAAACATAACCGTACAAAACAAAACTAAACGATGAACAGAATTCCGTAACTAAAATCCAGACACTCAAAGAAATTGTACTGCTTTTTAGATACTTTCAAAGCTAATAATAATTGATGCTGAAAAGCGAAATGAGCAGAAAAAGAACTTGAGTCAAAATAGTTTAATAAACTAGCCAGAAAATAAAATAAAAACAGAAATATCTTTTCTTTTTCCTGGCTTAGAGGAAGTTAAACCCATTCGCCAATTAAGCCAAAAGAACATAAAAATGTACCAATTTAAAACTACCAGGGAAAATTGTACAAATCGAAAGGATGGTGGCATCCTGGTACCAGGGATAATATTATTTTAACAAGGACAGTGAACGGAGATAAAAGCTAGACCAATGAATCAGAGCAATTGCCCACGATCATAACAAAGGCGCCCGTCCCCCTTCTCATATTCTCTCTGCTATCTTTTACTCTTACTTTTGATCCCTATATCTGTCCGTCTCTATTTTTTGTGCTATCCATATGTGTACATTTCTCTTTCTCCCCCTCTTTCTTTATCTCTCTCTATCTGTCTCTCTATTTCTCTCTCTCTCTCTCTCTCTCTCTCTCTCTCTCTTTCTCTCTCTCTTTCTCTCACTTTCTCTCTAATACACTCTGTCTCTCCGTTCCCAGAACGCCATAATCTTCTTGTTGGAAAATGAAACAAATACAAAGGGGAGACGAAGAAAAGAAAGTGTATAACGACAATTACAGTCACTGAAGCGACTCAAACTATTACATAACAATATTCACATAATCATCTCGATTGTGGAAAACTTAAAACGGTTTTAACTTCAAAACCCGCCTTATGAACACTACCAGGAAATCCTTACCTTAAAGTTACCCTTTCAGAAGCATCACCTGTAATCTCTTCGTACTATCTACTGCCCCTTTTGATCAGCGGCAGGCTGAACGTGTCCTCTGAAAAAATCGATTGTGCCGAGATGGGATCGGGAATCCTGGATGCCCGGTGTACTGTTGAATATAAATATACCCTAGATAATGTACCTCCAGGATACTTAATTTTGTCATTATTTGAAGTTAAATATGATCTCCGAAGTTTCCCGTTTTATGAAACATTAGTACGTCTTTGACTTTGAGATATTTTTACCCTCCTTATCACTATTCCAAGCCAAACCTGAACTGTAGTAAATATAAGTATTCTCTTAGCGCGAGAATATTATGTCATCTTAGAAAAATCAATTGGCTGTTTATTTTAGGGAGGGGGCATGTTGCATATTACATGTTTTGCAGTAGGCACGTAAAACTCTTTCCTGGCACACCCATGCGGCCTGAGTGAGGATCCAGGAATTTAGAATACGTAGTCATGATTAAAATATTTGTAAAAACTCCGACTTATCAATGTAGCTTAATACAATTTAAAAAAAAAGGGATTGTGGTTAATTCCTTCTTTCTTTTATACCACACATTCATACTGAAGGGCACATGTCTTTCAGTCTTGTTGCATACATGTTGTATTTGTGGATTGGTGACGGGCGGTGTTTTCCGGTGGACCTTTATGGAACCGGAGTAGAATGATATGCTTCGCTTTATTCCATCACTGCTCTTCCTCTTATCGATATGATTATAATTGCATTCCCTTCTCCTTGTCGTTGGCCTCCTCCTAGTTCTCGTCGTCGTCTTCCTCCTCCTCCCCTCCTTCTCCTCTACCCCTCCTGCTTCTCCTCCTCACACTTCTTCTTCTTCTTCTTCTTCTTCTTCTTCTTCTTCTTCTTCTTCTTCTTCTGCTTCTTCTTCTGCTTCTTCTTCTGCTTCTTCTTCTTCTGTCCTCGTTCCCTCCTTCCCGCCTTACATCTGGCTATCCCTGTCTCCCCCGACTCCCCATCCCCTTCTTTTTCTCCCTCTTTTCTGTCCTCGCTTCTCTTTCTAAGTTCACTCATGTCTCCCATTCTCCGTTCTTGACAGCCCGATGGAGGACTCACTGCCTGTCCTTCTTTTTATCACTTCTTAGAGCTATCCTTTCCCATCCCTTCTTTCTTCCCTATATATGAGAACGGGGAACGTCAATTTCTTCATGATGGAAAATGAAAAGCCGTGTAAACGTAGGAGTGGAGGAGTAACAACAGTTTGGAGCTATGTAAAATTGACGGTGTAAAGTAGCCACAATTAAGGCCTGATTCTGGTGCTATTGAAAAACGCTTTTTTATAATTCGGGAATTCCTGTGCCCACGAAACCCCCCCACCCCCCCAAAAAAAAACAACAACAACAAAACAACAACCCAACAACAACAAGACAAAGCTCGTAAAAAACGCAGACAGGACTATGTTTTGAGGCAATACTCAAAATAAAATCACTTTAAAAATGTTGTCCGAAACAAATAAGGCAGCCCTCAACAGCGCTGAAAAGAGGCTGGTCGTCGAGCCCGGAAATCTTCTAAAGGACAACCCTTTTCCTTAAATAAATGTAAAAATAGCCTGGCCAGTAGCACAGTAGAATTCAATGTTGTGTGTGAACTGGGGAGTATAATTCTGGGGAGTGAATTTTCACATCGCACCGTCCCAGTCAGCCGCACAGAACGTGGTCAATCGCCCTGGAATAGTGAGACCGATATGACGACATTTCATTGTTTGAAAACATACAACAGCATCGATTGGGACATTACTCTGTTCCTCTCGCGGGTTTACAGACCGACACAGAGATAAAAGTGCCCTGTTCAGAGACATCGTTTCCCTCTCGTTTTTGGAAATGGCCATAGGGAGCGAATAGTATATTTTGTTTTCGAATTGCTTTTGTGGAGAAACGCACATACACACACACATGCACATACACACACACACACACACACACACACACTCACACACACACACACACGCACACACACACACACATATATATTTACATATATTAATATAAATATATATATATATATACACACACATTAAGAAGTATATTATAACGATGAGAACATATTCCGTTTTTCTACGATTCTAGCAAATACTCGGAATGTTGCCCCTTCTCCTGTCGAGCCTCACATGTCTGGCAACATTTGCTGTCACATTACGGAAAGTTACTTTTTATGTGATCGTCTTGGTCGCTAGTTTAATTCATGCTTCAGTGCCATGAGATCTGCTGGACATTACCGTACATATCGTCTTAAAAAAGCCAAACAAAACAGAACAAAACAAAACACCACCCCTCTCCCAAAACAAAAACCCAACAAAAAACAACAGGAAAATTTAGGTGGCACCAAGTCCAGTGAATGGGCTGTCCAGTTGTACTTTGTACTTTGCTCTCCTTGATATCTCGTGATCATGGAAAACGTTTCGCAGCATGATGTGAGGGTTGTTATCGCTTTGTGTGGCGGTGCTCCGTCCTGTTGGAACCACGTTTGTTGTACTTTCACGTCCTTTCTCCTCAGAGATGCTACAAATAGCAATGAGTAATAATAATAAAGATCACATGTATACTATCCATTCGCTGGTGGCTCTTGTCGCTTCACAATAAAATACGATTTAAATCAACGTTTCATACATACTGGCCTCTTCAACGTGAAAAAAGTTATTTCAAATACATATACACTCGTAATCTGACAAAGAACAGCATACATGAAAAGACAACCATTGTGGATATTGATCTCACCCGCTGTTGAAAGAAGAATCAAAGTACAAGTAGTTGGTCAAATGAAATTTAAGTAACATATTTATGTTTTTGGAAAATTGACATGCAGTTATAATCATTAACTGGCACATTGTACCGGTCTCGCTTTAAAAAAAAGAAAAGAAAAGAAAAGGGTCAATCATCATCCCATGCTTTGATTCTCGGGAAAAGCAAGTGCCCTTTTAGTCTGTGTCGGGTTTCGGTGATTCCAACTAAACATTTGACTATCTGTTCACTGCATTATTCAGGAATAATTGAGCCTTGCAACAATATAAACCAAAACCATACAAACAACCAAACGAAAATGAAAATAAACAAACGTTTAGTAAGCGTTTTACGGCACTTGCAACACAATAATCTTGTTTAGTGTACTTACGACCTTAGAGCATGCATCAAAATAACATTGAGTGTGTATCTAGCTTACGATTATCATTGTTTATGTTGCTGCTCATTTATATTATGTATGTGATTGTAAGCCTACTTGTGTGTGCATGTGCGTGCACGTGTGTACGTGTGTGTGTGTGTTTGTGTGTGTGTGTGTGTGTGTGTGTGTGTGCGTGTGTGTGTGTGTGTGCGTGCGTGTGTGTGTGTGTGCGTGTGTGTGTGTGTGTGTGTGTGTGTGTGTGTACTCGTGGTGGAACACCAAACCAATGTGCCAGGATCTGGACAATAAAGATGTATCTTATCTTATCTTTATCTTATAAAGTCATATAAATGCCGAGGACTAGAGGTGCTACACGAGAGTATCCAAAAAAAAAAGAAAAAAGGAAGTGAAATCAGGACAATACATTTTGATGGGAAAAAAGAGCTAACGCAAACAACACTAGAGCACCCGCCAATCACCTGCAAGAAACAAAATAAGACTGGTCATTCAAATAAAAGCAGAAAAGGCAGCAACATTAAAGCAGACTAGTGAATAGAAAAACATTCAAATAAACAATGAATAAACCCCCTCCCCTACCCCCCCCCACAAAACACCCCCCAATAAAAAACAACTTAAAAAAAAAACCCCCCATAAAACCCCCCCACAAAAAACAACCAATAAAATTTTAAAAAACAAACAAAAAACAAAACAAACAAAAAACAAAACCAAAAGAAAAAACCTCAAACCAGACCAAACCAAAGACAAACCAAAGACAAACCTTGAGACAAACCTAAACAAAAAAAAAAAGAATAATTACACAATAACAATATAAAGCACAATGGAAAAGAACGATTTTTGTCATAGAGAGCTGTTTTTCAGTCCGAGGTCATAGTTGACCATGAACAGCTTTGCTCCTTCCTGGATGGCAAATAATCAAACATTTGTCTCGGAGTTTGTGACAGGAAACCGAATCATACACTTAGAGGAGAATTTGCTCTTATATTTCCTATAGCCAGGATCTGCAAGCCATTAAATCAGAATCAATATTTGCTTCCGTTTCACTGCAAACGTCACTGGCACTACAAAAAGAGGGAACACATTAACTGCTCTCAACGGATCAATTATGTATGCTGTCGTCAAGCACGATGTCTGCTTGATCCTGGGGGTTCCCAAGATTTGTTTGACATTGCGACAGTGCATGGTTTCTTTGGAGAAGGCTTCTACTAAATGTAAGCCGTCATTGGCTATCTGTTACGAGTAATACCTTGTTGGTGTCATCGAGTGTGTGGTTTGCAGGACCGTATCAATATCTTACCTAGAAAGTAAATTTAATCGTGCGCATTTGAACTAAACAACTGAACATTTGACCAATAGGCGAGAGAGAGAGAGAGGGAGAGAGAGAGAGAGAGAGAGAGAGAGAGAGAGAGAGAGAGAGAGAATTTACATAATATAATAAAAGGTCATCTTGTCAGCGTAAAATAAAAACACCACGGGTGGTTTCTGCAGGTAAGAGATATTCTTTCGTGTCATGAACTTGCTACTACCCGCCTAAAGCTGGACAGTTCTAAGGCAGTAAGTTAAAGTTACAGTCTTACAGCTGCAACGGAACTATAGTATAGTGCGGTAAAAAATTCGGGGTGCAACTTATTGTCAAATGTTTTCTTAACTATCGAACATAGACTCTCCAGCTTTTTCACAATGACTTGTATCAATTTGTCTTACCTGGTCAATATTTTTGTAAACACATGTTAGCTGTATTCTAGTCAATTCTTAAAAAAATATTAATTAAAAGAAAAAATCTTCAGTGGGTCATTTCTGTCCATTTTCTTAGAAGGTTTATAGCTGGCGCAATATCTTTTAAAAAGCAAGTTTGTTATTATTTTCTAATGGCGACATTATGTTTATTGAGCGCGTGTTTTCAGAACCGCATTATAGATAAGAGTTCCTACAGTGGGCTGTCAATTGAACCCGTAAGCAATCTTATCTCTTTGAAGACGCAATGGATGAATATGTACGAGTGGCAGCCGACCAAAGTAAGTGTTGTGACACATTTCGGACCACTATGTTTATAAATCAGAACACAAGTTTGTACATTTCTCCGTATACATGGCTGTTACATTTAAGATTTAGAACCCCCCCCCCCCCCCCACAAAAACAATCCAAACAAACCCCCAAATCAGAATAACCAGCAGCTGAGAATTCTGTTCGAATAACGAAATTACGATTTTTAAAAAATGTGCCACAAACAATTTGTCTTGAAGCGTTGTGGTATAAGGGCAGAATGTGCGTCCTTCGATGAGTTAATAACTAACAATAATTCTATAAACTACAGATTGCATAGAGATTCTCATAAAAGAGAGGATGGGCGACGGCAGGGACACAGCGACCAGTGACTCCGTACTACGTGTCCCGAGAGTTGATACCGTAGGAGGATAGATAACTCGCCTTTATGATGAAGTTTGGATTATTAATTAGGAGACAAGACGTGTTTGCGTGTTGAAAAGGGCGTTAGTTGAAATAAACAATGAACTCAGCCCTTAAATGCTGCAGTACAGGCAACATTACAGAGACCAAAATCCCGAGACAAAAATTACGACCAGTCATTATTAGATACAATTTGGTTCTGTGTTTCTGTTTTGTAAAAAGTACCCTTACCCGTTACCCCCTTTTTTCATTCTTCTTCAAGGATGAATGTACTAGATCTTGGAATTACTAATTATACAACCCTGACATAATCACACAGTAGACTCCATGACATGACCTTTCTTCGCCCACGGTCTCCGTGTGGCTTCCCTGGTCACCATAGACGCCTTTAAAAAACCATCATAACCAGATGCCCTATTATAATCAGCTTAATTACTCACCTTCACAGGGTGCACGAGAGTTACGTGAATGTTGGCGAAATGTTTAGCGTGACCCAGTGAAAGTTCCTGTTAGAAAGAGATCATTATCTATGGAAAGAACGTGGGTGTTGGTATAGAGAGAGGGGACGGTGGGAGAGAGGGGAATGAATAGATAGATAGATAAATAGATAGATAGATAGATAGGTAGATAGATAGATAGACAGATAGATAAATAGATAGATAGATAGATTGATAGATAGATAAATAGATAGACAGATGGATAGATAGATGGATAGATAGATAGATAGATAGATAGATAAATAGATAGATAGATATTGAAAGTGAAATAATTACCTACCTACCTACCTACCTATCTGCCTACCTACCTACCTACCTACCTACCTACCTACCTACCAACCTACCAACGTAACCACCCACCCACCCATACATACATACATACATACATACATACATACATACATACATACATACATACATCTCTTGCCCTTTTTAACTCCCAGTGGAACATACACCATCAACAACATTTCTCTAGCGAAGCCTGTCCTGTTCATCCTTTTGTAGTTGTTTCCATGATGTTCTCGCCTTTTCTATTTCCGCATGTACAGCACGCCTCCATGTCATCTTTGATCTTCCTTTCTTTCGTTTTCCTTGTGTATTCCACGCAAAGCCTGTCTGATGATGCTTGTCGGGGGTCTCCTCAGGGTGTGCCCAATCCATTTCAATTTCTTCACCTGTATGTCTTCATTAACCGGCCTTTTGTTTGTTCTTTCCCACAGTTGAGCATTTGAGACTCTATCGTACCACTTGATCCCCACTATCCATCTCAGACATCATTTTATGAAGCTCTGCAATTTCTTAGCTGCTGATGCTGTGAGCCTCCATGTCTCTGAACCATACAGTAGAACAGTCTTCACGTTTGTTTTGAAGATCCTCAGCTTGGTGTTCATTCCCTGTTCCTTAAACATCCATATTCATGAGGATGATGAATGCTGCTCTTGCCTTTTGGATTCTGACCTTGATGTCTTCACATACATACATATTACTCTCTTAAAGACACAACTAGTTTGGATGCATTTTACGGTATAAACCTAGTTTTAAAAGAAAAAAAAATTATGAAGAGAGCACTTGCGTGACGTATTCCACTAAACCTAGCCATCCGGTGATTCTCACGAGTGCGGTTTTGTTCATTCCATCCCAGACCATCCAAAATCATGGCAGTTTAGTGGCCTCTGTTCCTCACTGACCGATGCGTATGTAAAAAATCTTGCTAACACAGTCCATGTGCAGAAAAGGTTTCATGTTGTACAATAGCTTCAAAATTAAAACAGATTAGACTAATGGGCACATGTAATGTTAATTCTAGGTTTTGCATGGTGTTTGTGACTGCTCTGTTTTCCAGTCTGTTTGAAAATATCATCAGAAGATGCTGTTCCTTGCAGAGACAATAATGTTAAATCTTCATTTGATATTAAATACATGTTCATTCCACCAGTGATGCTGTACCTCAATAAAGGCAGTAACACACTTTAACGTTTCTTTCTTTTCGCACACTTTTGTCAAGCCTGTTTTTAAGGTAAATTTGGAGTGACCATATTATATTGGGCATCTCTTAACATAGAAGAAATCTGTATGCAGAATTTATTTAGCTTTAAATTGGTATGCTGCATGAGTTAATAGTGCGAGGTGTTAACATGTTGATTGAGTGATTACATTTTCAAGCTTCTTTTTGACGCCACTGTGTATAATATAAATCTCTCTCGCCCCCCCCC
>NW_004797592.1:500926-505709 GCF_000002075.1 Aplysia californica
AAAAAAAACCCCCAACAACCACCCAACAACAACCCCTCCTAAAAAAACTCGTAAGTTTTATTGGTTGGGAGTTTATGCGGTTATTAGCAGACAGTGCACACCGGCTGAGGGTGAAACTCCTCGTAATGAGGGAATAATACATACCGTCAAACTAAGATTTTTTATTGTTCCAATATCCCAGTCAGACAGAGGTAATAACAGTAAAAATTGTCTCCGTCTTACTCGTTCTTGAATTACATAGTCATTGTGTGTTGATTACTCAATCGATATGCTGAACTTAGGCGCACATTGTTTTTTGTTTATCCTTTTGAGTATCTATTAGGCTTGGTTCAGTGGGATAGCTATTTGCTAACTATTATTGTACTTACTCCACTTTTTCAGTTTTGATGTAAATCCCCATGAAAGCACTGAATTCCATGTATGAAAACTTGACTTAATACACGGAACTGAAATTATATGGAAAACAGGCATTAACAATGATACTTCGGCCCAAAGACAAGATTTCAATAACAATGATAGTTTGGGTCCAAAAACAAGATTTCAACAGCCTTCACTGCTGTGGCAAAAGCTCCCAAAATGTAGGGAATTGGAGTTATTACAAGAAAACACCCAACTTGCCAATGGGAGATAGAAATTAAATTCGAAGATCCTGCCTCTTACGAGTTTATAATATTACTGTATTGATAGGGGATTTGCACCCATACCACAAAGGACAGTAAATTGTGCCTTAACCAAATTAATAAGACCTCTCCTTCGAGCACATCTGCCATCTTAATTTCGTTTTCATTAGCTTCGGCTTTAAAATAACCTATGGAATGTTGCAAGCTACGTAAACATTGGCAACGTTATTTTGCAGGTTTCCAGTAACTGAAGGCTGATGGAAATTGTAATTGCGCATGTTTTCCGCACCCATCAGCACAATTTAGATCATTTAGAGGGAAAGCTGCTTCAATCCTGTATGTCAGAGACATCCCGTTCTGGGAGGGATATAACTTCACAGCTGATGAATAAAAATACTCGATTAAAAACAAAAATCCCCACTTGGAAATCGAACTCGTGTTCTACGCGAGCAACTGCGACGAGCCTTTAGCGGCTTTATCATAGACACCTGTGTGTTCACGGCACAAACACGAACCACAAAATTACAACACACAAAAAGAGTACACGAACAATATGGTCAGTCTCTCAATTGCCATTTTATTCATGTTGCGACAGTCTTAATAAAACATGATAAAAGCACCACTCTCTCACTGTATGCTATCGAATGAAGATTGAAAACTAAGAAGCAAGTATAACTGTTTTTCGCACTGAACTGTTAACTTAATGTCTAAGCTACATTATCCCTCTTTTGTTGAATGAATGAACAAGGTGGATACATCACTGTTTGTGAGTGAAGACGAATATTATGTGTATCTACACGTGTTTTGAGAATGGGAGTGTGTCTCGTCATGTGTGTTTGTGAGTATGACAAAGAAATAAGTGAGTGAGTGAGTGAGTGAGTGAGTGAGTGAGAGAGAGAGAGATATAGAGATAGAGAGAGAGAGAGATAATACTCACCGTGGTCTTTCGGCAATGGAATTCTGGAGCACCTATAAGACCGTATTTCATCGAACAGACCTGAGGGAAGATACGAGCTATGAGAAACACCCGAATTATACTATTTAATACGTGAACACACATACATATTTTGTTAACATATATACATGTACATATATATATTATAAATGTATGATAGATAGCATTTGTACAGCGCAAATCGCCGCTCAACAGCAAGCTCTATGCGCTTCACAATCTATACTATTACCAGCAGACCTGCGAGCATTCTGAAACAACTTCAACTTTCTAGGAAGCATACAGTGCAAGCAGCAATTTATAGGCGCTAAAACACTAACATACTAACAAGATCTTTCGCTGTCTATGGCTGGGTACCCATCCCACTGCTGTGCATGTGTAAGTATTTCTCCAAACATTTTCCAACCTTGAGACTCACACTCACCTCGTTCAGATCACACCTGTTGAGGTTATTCCGACATCCGGGCAGTCCATGGTCGTCACTGCACCTCGGGCAGTCCACAAACTGAATCTCTGAACCTCCTATGGGACCGAGCGAGGCTTGAACCAGCCATTGTTCTGTAAATAAGACGATGCCAAAGTGAGTGGAAAAGATACTTCTAGAGCTACATTAATTTTGGCCAGCGCCTAAAATTTAAATTAAGAGCACAGATCTGAAGAACCTTCTTGAACAACGTTACTTTTGGACAGCGCTTAAATCTGAAACTTCAAAGCATAGTGGTCAGCTCGGAAGAAACTTTTAGATCAACAAAAATTTTGGCTATTATGAAATGAAAAGCACGTACAGTGGTCAGCTCTGTGTAATCTTTATGTACCCCTGGTGTGCTCCCTCGTTTATCTTAGAACGGATGCACATGAATAAAGACATGCTTGATGCGGTCGGATGGGGTCAAGTCGAGAAATGAAGCTGGGCAGTGAATAATATGCCAGATGATGTCTGCTTTGTTTCATCAAATTTGTCTCGGAAATCTTTAGCAAAAGTCTGTAACGGCTTATCTCATTCCACGATCCCAGGCGTAAAATAAATCTAACGTGAGTAACCTTATCGTTGTTTGTTTTCCTGATACTTAGCAAATCATGACCCAGAAACCAGACAAGTTTGATTTTGGAGGGTTGGATAAACATTTCCCCACGAAGTTGTTTTTGCCCCTCCATGAAGGAAGACCTTGTCATCCTCAGTCGTATCAAGCCACATCAAATGGAGATTTGTCGAAACTTTCTACAATGTACTGCTAAGAACATGAACCGCTGCTTGGCCTTAATTCAGGTGGAAGGGGGTTGATCCTGGAGGCATTTAAATGCTTTAAAAATATTTAGGGTTTGAACTACGGAGTTAATAGTTGTGTGAAAACGAATTACAACGGGAAAAAATATGAGAAGCTGATCATGGTTAAGAAGAAGTTCAGTGGCTGCTGCAACTGAATAGAAAGATACTACATATTATATTATATATACAAAGCAAAGGGGCATAGAAGGTTTGTCAACAGAGCTACTTCCATCGTCCAAGACCGGTGCCAATCTTTTTTTTCTTCTTAAAGCAGAGATGGAAATATTTGGAAAGAACAGTTTGTAATAAAACTGCACAACTCAAAGAAAAATTGCCCAGCGTCTGTGGTGCACTAGTTAGTACGTTGGTGACTCCCGTGTGCGGAGAATTCGATATAAATTAATATCTCTGTCTTTCTGCTGGGACGTTGTATTCTTCTCAGAGCCTGCCTCCTAAATGATTTTAAATCTTGTCCATTGGGACGCAAAAAATCGTAAAAGAAGAAGCACAAAACAATGCAGGTCCTCAAAGGAAGCTTTGAGCTCAATAACTAGCAAATTCAGTTAAGTTTAGCAGAAAAAGAGCACAATGGAAACTGCCTAGAAACTATGCAAGCAATAAAAAAAGGTAGGCATATGTATTCTGTTTGATCTTTTGAAAAATCTGAAGACTTCAAGAATTCTATCCTTTAAGAAGTTCTTTATGAAGTTCATAATATAAAGGACAAGTCTGCTTGCCGATGCGGCTTTACGACAATTCAATTCTCATAGATCAAGACGTCACAAACGAATGAATGCCGATAAACATGTTTCTAGTGCCAATATAATTATTGTTCGAGATGCTTATCATGTACAAAAACTGCAAACAAAGTTTGGTGCGGTAATTTTGCACCGTTATTAGAAAAAAAAACCCTTTATATTTGACATGTAAAGTGCAAAAGGCTGTGTTGTACCTGGAGGTGATACGCACTATTGCAAGTTTACACCTACATTAAAATACAGAGGCTCATAGACTAAAGAAGAGTTTCTGTTTCTTTAATGTCGTTCTATAGAAGCTCTCTCTCTCTCTCTCTCTCTCTCTCTCTCTCTCTCTCTCTCTCTCTCTCTCTCTCTCTCTCTCTCTCACTCACTCTCTCTCTCTCTGTCTGTGCGTGTGTGTGCATGAGTGTGTACGCGAGCACGCGCGCGCGCGCGCGCGCGCGTGTGTGTGTGTGTGTGTGTGTGTGTGTGTGTGTATGCGCGCGCGGGTGCACGCGTGTGTGTGGTTTAGCACAACCAGATGTCTCTATTCTTTAGTTTGTTAACCCGTGAATGAGCACTTCAGACACTTAAAATATCTTAAATGCTAAGATTTCCCTCGCTTTCTTTCACGCTTACCAGAGGCCACGACAGCAACGACGAGTAATAAAAATTTCATGTTGCTTGCTGTCACCAAATTTATCCTGACAGTCTGCACGGTTTCAAACTGCACGCGCTGCGCTTTTATAGAACTAAATAGGATGTCAGTGTATTTTATGCCCTTTATTTTTAAAAATGTATATGCCTTTCCCCCCTTTTTTTTCTTTTACCGAAGTCCTTGTGAGATAACGGTCTTTCATAAAGTGGAACAGGACGATCAGTCTGCGTATTTCCAGTAGCTTTTTTGCACCATCGAGTGCAGAAATTTTGTTTTGTTTTTTAAAAATATTTTGGTAAGTAGGGGAATGGCTCAACAACTTGAACTTTTGTTGTCTTTTCTTGTTCTCTTGAAATTGAAAGGTTAAGAACATTTTTAGGTAAAGTCTGGCTGCTTTCATGGTTACTTGTGTCGACGAGGAAAACTGGAGCGCGATAAGATTAGTGATGTTTAGACCTATTTCTTTAAGCCCCTCCTTCCTTTCTTAGTTCTACACACACACACACACACACACACACACACACACACACACACACACACACACACAAC
>NW_004797592.1:505809-512438 GCF_000002075.1 Aplysia californica
GTGTGTGTGTGTGTGTGTGTGTGTGTGTGTGTGTGTGTGCGCGTGCGCGCTTGTTTGAACAAGTCAGAGAGTAAGTGTGCACACGTGTACGCGAGAGAGTCCGTGTGTGATTGTTGGTATGTTTGTAATTAGGAAAAGGAGACGGAGAAAATGCACTAGCAAAAGGAATACAGGGATTAAGAGAAGAATGATGAGAAGACTGAGATGAAATATAGGCGGATCTATTGAAAGATGTTTAATTATTTACGTAAAACGCTCCCCATTCACAAACGTTCCCCGGACCGTTTCTTCATCTTTTGTCAATAGTTAACAATATTATTCTGTCGTCTGCACATTATATTCGATCAGTTTCTTCAACCTTGGCAGTAGAGAAAAAATGGCACCCAAATAGTTGTTGAACGATATTGGAGATTTTTTAAACTAGTAAACTAGAGGAGAATACTATTGTGAGGTAGAAGTGCATATTAACAAGTAAAAAACATTTGAGCCGAATCAAATTTGCATGATTACATTTTTTTGTGTGGTCAGTTATTCGACGTTTGCGTTCTTATGGAAACTACCCAAGGGTTCCTTGGGTTTGAGATTTGTTTCAGGTCTTGGCGTGTAAAACTTGATCATATTTAGAACTCGATCTTAAGCTCTTATAAAAGGAGAGCCCCCTTACCTTACCCGCCCCTCCCTCCCCCCCCCCACTCCTCTCCCGCTTCCCGTTTGGTATCTAACAAAAAGTGACTGTGAATCTTGCAAGTACAGTTTATATCTGTGACAACACGATTTTCACCTGCTTTTTCAGCTTGTAAAACGTGTCAATAACGATGACGTTTCCAGTTTCATTGACTTGCAGTAAAAAAAAATTCATAGACAGCCAATATCTTGATATAAATTTCAAGAGAAAACAAAATAAATAAGTATTTCGCTTTTCTGTAGAATGCTAGACGTTGTAAAGAGCTAAATTGTTCTTCTGTCTACATAGTTGTGGCCCGAAAAATGTAAAGATTTTTACGTTTTATAACCTGGACTGCTTGAAATCTTGAGTGGAGACTATTCATCATAATGTACGCTTTCGTGTTTCTCGTCTGTCTTGAAATAAATAGGACATGTATAGATTTATTGCACTTTTAATAATATAGGGTTATTTACAAATTGCATAGCGTCATCATAATATAGGGAATGAAGTGGTTCTTTGCAAAGTAAAGACGGATATATGTACATACGGTCTTTGCAAGCACTTGGCTAACATGAGTGATACTGTTTCTGAATAGCTGGCAGGACCTTGGGAAGTTTTGCTTCATAAATGTAACAATAGTGAACAACGATGGGATACTGTACATTATAGGCAAACCATATTTGATAAATAGAGAAGGAAAGCATGCCATACATGTTCATGAACAAACAATTATTTAAACAATATCAGCAACAATACCCCCCCCCCTCCCGAACGAAAAAATCTAGAAAAAACCCAGAACTGGCAGAAGAATCTTAAGTTCTAAAATCAACAACAATGAACAAGCAAAAACAAACAAATGAAACTATTAACAGACATATTTCATGGTCAATAATAGAAAGAAAAACCCAAAGGTGTTTCTAATGTGTTGCTTAAACGGATACACATTCGTACTAAGATCTTTGATAGACGTTATGATGGCAGCAACAGCCCATTGCAATTGTTTCAACTCTTGTCTGCAAAGTACAAAGACAAGAAATCAGAGAGAAAAAAAAACGACAAAAAAAAAACAACAAAGCATATTAATTGTATATTAACGAAGTATGTTATATTATTATGTTTCACCAAGAAGTCAAGAAAAAGAATCCTGTTGTCAAGAACTTAACGTGGTAGTATTCAAAGTATGCAAGGCATTTCAACATCACAGATCGCCTGATTACAACATGTATAAGGTGTGTTAAACTATTATGTAGACTGACAACGTTGCAGTACAGAAAGGTTATTATGATACAAAGAGATCAATATACAACCAGTATATTACGAGTTATTTGTCTGAAGCAACTACATCGTTTCTTTAAAAAAATATTATCTTTAGCATCTCTTGGAGCTGGGTCCACACTCTGATGTGTGATTCCACAGCAAAAATATTGATAGTTGTGCTGATAGAAATAAACTTTCGTTACTTGAAACTCTGGTGTTGCAGTTTTAATTCAGTTAAATACATTTTTGTCGACAAATGGATTTAGTAAAGGAGTAAGGTTTGTTCTTTATCCGTGTCAATCGGTGGACCACCAAAAAAAGAACCAGAAGAAAAAAATAATAATTATGAGCACATCATGATTCCCAACTCAAAATGATATAATAAAAGAAATTACTGTGCACAAGAAACTCCATGAAACAGACCTGCAGTATTTAATTGATAACCACTGCATGTCCTTTCAAATAAAGTATCAGATGCAGAAAAGTGAGAAAGAAGGAATGTACCGAAGGTGTTGTTCCATCGCTCACAAGGTATCTCCTTCTATACAGAACAGATGATAGGTTTAGTTGAATCCAGTATTCACAAAAGTGCTACTTTGCAGAAATACAAGTCAAGACTAATGTACTTTCATCGTGTGAGGACGATAGGTATTTAACAATGATGGACCACTTTTCAAACTTTGACGTCACAACCCCCCTGCCTCCTGCAGGTTACCTTCTTAGTAGCAACAGCATAAGAAAACATGGTCTTTCTTCGAATAATATTGGTGAAACTGACGCTCTTTTTGGATAGTCCATGGTGACACTGACAATATGTGTGTAACGCGCACCAACATGATCTCTTCAAAAGTAATACTTCATATACTTAAACACACAGGAGTTCTGACCATGTATACTCAATTCTTTCTTGAAATAAAACAAAAGAAGTGCTGAATTACTGTTCCAAGTCTTAGTATATTCTTGTCACTTCTGGAAACCACGCCCGAGTGCACACGTTACGTAACAACACAGGGTTTTCATTGAAATAAGATCTCCTCCTAGCGACCAACATGACAGACAACATTCTGTCTCGGTGTCAAATTTCAACTTCGAAACATTTTCAATTCAGTAAAGTCAAATAACCAAAGTCTTCAAGAGGATCTTAAAGTTTCTTTACAAGTGGTCAGAAACCAAGGCAATTTTTTCAATGATGCTCACCGTCGTTTCAGAATTGACCTGTCCACCATCATGTTTTATATAAAAAAATAAGATCGCCAGCACAAAAGCAGACATTTTCTTATCGTTCTTAGCATTGCAAAATATGTTTCTAAACATTTACATAATTAGATGTATGCAAACCTTTGAGATAATTATGATTATAGTACAATATTTCAGCATTTCAGACTCTGTTTTCTTACACTTCCTAATGGAAATGTTAATTATAATACTGTTACACCCCACAATTTCCTGCAAACACAAAACAATTTAAAGTTATGTAAACTATTCTTACTGGTCTATTCAGTTCTTGTGATCCACTTGCACAGAACTGAAGTCACAACCTCTTTTCTTTTCTGTGGCAGAGCAAACAAATATCAGACTCAATCAAAACTAACATGAACTCCGCCTTAAACAGCACTGTTAAGTATGACCTTCATTAGTTCATTAAAAGTAATTAACAAAGATTTCACCTAACTAAAGGGACGTTTACGATGTTGATAAGTCAAAGATAACTTAATTAATTATGCTTAAAAAAAGCACAGAAGTTAATTTAATTTCAAGCTTCGAACACAACACCCGAATCAGATCAAACAGACGCTGTTCACACTTTCAAGTAGTCGCTGGTTTCCCCCAAAGAGGTATGAAAACACCAAATATTTCAAGTTTAGCTTTATACTAAGTTGGGCTGAAGAGGTGAATTTGTTCAAATGAAAAAGCTCAACATGAGAGCAGAGCGTCATCTGAGATTGAAACCCAGTTGAAAACAATTAATTACATCTGCACGAATTTTGATGTTGAAAGGCATAACTTTCGGTTTCTACAAATTCACATCATCCGCACATTCTAAAATAAGCTACGTTGAAGACTTGCACCAGAAGTGAAGGCGGAGTGTTCACTCGTTGACCGAGCCGCTGTTGGCCGGAAGTCCTTGCTGCTGCCGCCAGCGTGCAAGTCTATGCTCAAACCAGCGCTGAAAGAAAGAGACAAACAGAGAGGACTGTTGAGGTTTTCTTGTCTTATATACAGATTAACAAACCTCTATAAAACATGAACAAATTGCTCCTACGGTGGGGCAAAAACTGTTCTCTAAAATTAAAACAAACAAACAAACAAAAGAATTCTAATATTCCATTATACTTTTATATATTAACATCTAAGTACTATTTTGCACAAGTAAGCATTATGTTTTCACCATTAAATATCACTGTAGAAGAAAAATAATGATCGTCAATTAAAAAAAAAATTGTTATGGAATATGATTTTGTAGGCTCCGAGGCCTCCAGAATCATACAGATAAGTGTTAGTAATAAAGACAAATTGCAAGACAGACAGGCGCACAGATCAATATAGAAAATAGAAAAATAGACCAACAATAAATCTCTAAGATGAAGATAACAGCAGTAGGTCTTCACATAAGTTGGGAGCAGATGCTGAGTGAAAGGAATCCGTTCCCACTCATACTTGCAACATGTGCAACAGAAAAAATAATTACTCTTTCTTCAGGTTGTATTTAATGAACGGGTATCAATAAAACCACAGCATACAGTATTTCAATGAATTCGTATACCTAGCCAAGTTGGCAACAACGCTGACAGTTGATGGGCCATTAATTTTTATGGATCATTCGTTTTGATGACATGCAAAACGAGTAGTTCATACTGTTTGTGCAAGCTCTTGTAGAGCCGGCAGTAGCACGCATTCCAATGGTCAATTAATTCACGAGTAAGGAAAGTGAAAATTGGCTTCAGAAAATCGATACCGGTATGAGTGCAATAGTTAGTATGCCTTCTAGCAACACATGTTGTGCTAATCAGAATAGAACTTGTTTTGTGTACTAGCCTTAATCGGAGTACAGTTTGGACAGAATTATCAGCGACACTAAACACTGTCGACTTAAATAAAACACTATGCCGATGGCCGTAATTCGTATTAGTTTTAAGCAGTTCCATTATGGAACAAGAAAGACATTATAGATAACTAAAAGCATACACACAGATACATAATATTTTAATAACGTTTGAGCGGAGAGAAGAGCGTCAAAATGAAAACAACCTCCTGGTACTAAGAAGTAAATAGCAAAATAGACACACAGACATTACAATTATTTGTGGAGCTCTCCAATGATATACATAACACACACACACACACACACACACACACACACACACACACACACACACACACACACACACACACACACACACACACACGATATTGAAAAACCAATGTTTAAAAACAACATATCAATAGTACAGCAGTTGAGGTAGAGACATGCTAACCGTCTTTCATATTATCTTCTTTTTCTCTTGACCGGCTTCAAAAAGCGATGGCTCTTTCCTTGATTTACGACATACGTGTTCGTGCAACAGATTTTTGTCTAACTTGTTACAAGGAGATTGCTTACTTAAAGGTCCACAGTACGTGCCGAGTGCAGGGCGGTAAGTTAAATGCGCACGTAGAGATAAGCACTTAGTCAAAGTTTCATGGCGTGGGCACACATTATGATTTTAACGGGTGTCTTTGATGTTACTGGTAGGTATGCTGAAAGATACTGGGCCATAAGGTCATGGCTTATTGCATTCCAGAGCCTAGAGGTCGAAACTAGAACGGCATTTCCTTTTTTTCCCAGTATTGTCTGTGTTAATAAAATAAGTCACCTTTTTGTGTCTTGTTAATAACAGTTCCGTTGCCCTACCATCTGGAGATCCAGGCACCCCCCCCCCCCCCACTCACTGGTTGGTGCTTGGATAAGGAGTGGGACATCTTTTCTCCTTACATGCTAGGTCCTCTTTCTCGCCGATCTGTTGGTCAACATTCCAGGCTAGCAAACATACCAAACATAAATAAGACTTCTGAATCACAAAGGGCAAGGTCAGTTTTTTAAAAATGATTTGTGTTGAAGGGACTTGTACTGAAGCATCCCCCGAGGTACACGTATTATGTACTCATAGAATGACTTTCTGCTGCACATTTGTCTATTAGGACGTATTTTAAGGCAGAAAGGAAGAGGAGGTTGATGTTTAGTTCATACAATAAATAACACATTCCCCTGGTCAGAATTCTGTTTTCATATTTAAGAAAGAAAGGTCCTACACTGCTTTGGTAAATGACGTCTAATTTTCCGTCGGACAACTCTATATATTGAAAGTTATTCGTCATTGGGCTTTGCATCTGTGAGAAAGGGTTAACCTGAATCTTAAATGTCTATATCATCGATCTGTTGGGGAGTTTCTCAGACCTTAATCTTGTTTGGGTGCGCGACACAAATTTGAATTACAGTGTTCACGTCAATTTTCTCGTTTCCCTGCATGAATAGACAAACGAGTACGAATCCATTCGCCCATTCAGTGATATTCATCCACTTGGCTTCGATCACCGCGGGCTTTATTCGCAGTAATTTTTAAAGTGATTTTGCTAAGCCTTCTTCTTCTTCTTCTTCTTCTTCTTCTTCTTCTTCTTCTTCTTCTTCTTCTTCTTCTTCTTCTTCTTCTTCTTCTTCTTCTTCTAA
>NW_004797592.1:514460-515746 GCF_000002075.1 Aplysia californica
GAGAGAGAGAGAGAGAGAGAGAGAGAGAGAGAGATGTGGGTTGTGATGGGGGAAGAGAGGAGGTGAGACAGTCATGTATTCTAAATACTACCCGCACAAGCAGACTGGGTAATTTAATTGTATCGCAAAACATGTTCTGAAAGGTATGAACGAGTTGAGTTTTTAAGAAATTAGAAATTAGTAATTGGTCATCGAGCTTTAATTTAACGCTTTCTTGCCGGAAAATGTTACAAAGAAGTCAGAAGAAGCTCTGAAACAATCCTGGTGCAACTTGCAAAACGATTCTCTACAAGGGAAGCATTAAGTGACTAATGCTCTTCCCCACAAATCATACCACTGATAGCGATCGACTGACTTGTCAAACCTTCCGTTTACCCGAAAAAAAAACTAAATATGTCACACGATCTAGAATTTGGAGAAAAAAAAGACAATTTATAATCAGCACTGCCCACATGTGCGAGACGTTAATTAAAAAGAATCCATTTGAAAGCGGTAAGGTCTTTTTTCGTGGAAAGGGGGGCATTTCGCTAACCACTCGTTTCCTGTTGTGTCCATGAACTTGAGGCGTGAGGCTACAAACAAAATACATTTAAAAAAACAACAAAAAACCCAAATCATCTTAGTCATCCTATTAATATACATAGGCCAGGTAGCGTGAACGTTTTCTGAAATAAAACTGCCCAAGAACGCCATATCACACTCCAACTCTACTTATACTCTAGTAAAGTACATCCGCTTAGGAATAATTCCACATAGCACGGGGTATAAAGTTAATAGATTTCTTATCACGATAAGGAAAATTGGCCGCGGCTCAGTATAGAGACGGCCGTATGTAATTTCAGCTAATCTCGGACTAATTAATCCTCAGCTGTGAAAGAGTGGACGAGTCGGCACAGTCGCCACTTCACCTGGGGTCAGATAAGACATCCAGGAGTCTGAGGCCATTTATTAAGTGTGTTTGTATTATTTTGGCTCACAGGCCAGTTAATGAAGACTGAAGAACTCCCGAGTTTTTTGGTGAGGACAAATTTAGGTTTTAAGATTCAAAACATACTGTACTGTGTGCATTTTGGTGTGTTTTAGAATGGTATACGGTGTATCATGCTATAATTTGCATCTTAGAAAATTACTGCTAAAGCACTCTTACACATTCAGCAAAACAACGTTCCTGGATAAAAAGTGACACTCTGATTTTTTGTGTTCCTTTCCTTCGTCTAAATTACATGAGCTTAAATGGTTTGTATATATGCCGTTATACCAACGACGACAAAAGACAGATAGACCCC
>NW_004797592.1:517782-522109 GCF_000002075.1 Aplysia californica
GGGGGGGGGGTTTGTACTGTTATTCTACACATACACTGCGCGCACATATTTCTGAAAGCGGACAATTTCACTGAGTTTTGATGGCTTTTTTAAAGGAAGACAAACACTAAGATTCTAATTGAAATAATCTTCTACGCTAGATATATATTGTTTATAGCATAATGACATGAGTAGCACATCTTGTTAACGGGGTGGGGGTGAGGGGTGGGGGCTAGTGGGTGGAGGTAGATAGTCACTGACAAAAAGTTACAATACGTGGTTTTATTGAAGGTCCTATTTTGAAACTCATGCTTACCTTGACTGCTGACTCTGATAAGCCAACTTCCGCTGCAATGAGTGTAATGTCAAGGTCAGAGGGGTTCCTGTTGCTATGGAAATTTCTCTCCAGCGTCTTCAGCTGATCCTCCGCCATCCGGGGCAGCTGACTGGGTGGACTAAGTTGAGCATGGATGCCTGGGGAGGGCAGGCCGTTTGGTCCGTAGTCGAATCCGTTCTGCATGATTGTTTGATCTTCTTAATCCTTTGTCGTGGAGTCAGATGTGTCTTTTTGTTTGTTCCAGGACAAATCTGTGAGATGTAGATAGACCTTTGGAAAGTAAGATGACAGCAACTTCTTTTGAAAACATAATATTTTGTAAAATTTAACATGTGCTGCTATAAACACTGTGATTCTAGTTGGAGTTGATGTTTGTTCTGTTTTCTGAAAGTTTTGTCAAGAGAAACATGCTATCTGATCGTCAGATAACATCGGTTGACTGCTGTTGCTGTAGTTACTGTTGTAGTTGTGTCGGGTAGTAGCTGCGTTTTCGTTTCTTCTATAACAGACGTGCTGTTTAGCATTCGTGTCTGCTTCAAGCGTTTCATTGCTTAGTACACGGCATTCGATAGTGAGGGAGACGATATTATATCAGAAACATTCTTTCATAAATAACGTCATCCAAATTTCAAGAGCCACATCAGAATAGAGGGTGTGGTGATGGAACACAAATTAGTAACAATTACAACTGATGATGCAGATGACACCACGAGCCAACGTACCGCACATAGACATAATATGCAGCTAAGTCACTATCGTGTAACAAAACACATAAGTGGCGAAACAAAACACGTCATAACATTATTCATCTCCGGGTCTCCGGTATCTACTTCCACTCGTTCTCTCTGTGACAATGCTCGCTTCAAATTTCATTTCATTGAATGAATTCCTTCTATTTTTCTCTGTATCTTTTCCATTATCTCTCTCTCGCCTTTGTGTAGACGCAGGTTTAAAAAATCCTCCCCATCAGCACAGTCACGGTATCCACGTATAAGCATAATATGCTAATGCAAAGCTGGTCCAACAGAGGATTTAGTGAAGAGGAAAGGACATGCATGCACGGGCATACGCATGAGGGTAATGATCAAACATGGTTAGTTTCGTGTAAGTCCGACTCCAAAAGGGGAAATGAACTGTGTACTTGAATTGTTTCTTTTTAACACTAACTTTACCGTATACATGCAACGAAATGCCTCACAAATTATACATATGTAAATTAGTTATAAAATAAAAATAGGCCTTATTTAGGAGGCAAGCGACTGTCTGTCTCTTTTGGGATGCTAGGGACCCATCCTAGATGGAAGTAGAACATCTTCTATAAGTGTAGGAATCAAATTGACGTCTTCATGCGTGCTGTGCACCCCTCTGATGAATATATGGAAAGAGCGTCAGATAAAAGAAACTCTCAAGTAGATTAAAGATTAAACTAATCAACCCACAGTTAATGATAAAATGTTGGTACTAAAAGCATTCTGTGATGAAACGTCCTGTGCAAATAATCAAAACAGGATGTTGATAGCGGAAGCTATAAAGAAATTTAAATTGCCTATGTCACTCGTAAGACTTCTTGACCCAGTTTTCAATGATAACGGAGATAACAGCATAGCATATTATCGTCGTCTCGTGACGATGTCTTAAGTCAGCACAATAACTCTCATTGTGCACACCGTAAGCACCTTATTCTACCAAGCTGATGGTGCTCATGTTTGCCTCTCAGACACAAGGTCAACACTGGTCCTTAGAGAAGCCCAAGAAGGTCAGCGATGCGTGAAACAAGTGTGTTCCGCATAGAGCGCATGTATACGTGAGAAATTGTTGCTGCGTCTAAAATCTGCTTACATCCAGTGCTGTATTTATACTTTACACTCGCATAAACATCATCCCCTGCGCTCCTCTTACCAACCTCGAGTTCCCAAGGGAATCATAAGCTATCAAATACATGTATCGACATTAAGATAAGCATCCTAAAAAGCAAGGCAACGGGAATGAATCGTTGTTCACAGATCTGATCAAAACAATAGCAGCAGGATGCGTGCCATTTCTTTTCTTAAAACGCAGGTGATTCCACTCATTTGGCATAAAGCACAAGAGTATTATTCTTTTTCCATTTTTTACTATACTGAAGAGTAACATTAGGTAAATCTGCAAACAAATATTAATCAGTCTTATAAGAGTACTACTTACTGCGTTCGAATTACTCCTCTAGTAGTTAGCTTGTATTCTTTTTTTTTTTTTTTAGTCTTTGTCTCTTTCTGTCGCTCTCAGTGTATAATCACATTCCTGTCTCTCCCGGTTCCTCTCGACGTGTACTTCCCTCTGTATGTTGGAAAACTGTGTGTTCTCTCTGTCAGCAGTGGCAGTTGACAACTTGGTAGTTCGCAACAGCTGGAGTTGTCGCTGTTCCTGATATCACAGCCACAAGCAGCAGATGTCGAGGTGTTGCATTCAGGTCGAGGACGCCCTCTCTTTGTGTGTGTGAGCGCGCTCGTGCGTACGCTCGGCAATATGTGAGTGAGAGAGGGAGCGAGGGCGAGTGCGTGAAGGAAGCACTGGCAGTCCGCTTAGTGAAGTCGCTGTTCTTCAGACAGGTCGTTTCGATCGGTCGATATCTGGCTACTCTTTGACCAATAAATAGTCAACAGCGAAGAACAAAGCACCCCCCTCTCTCCAGCTAGGCTATTCTTCTTCTAAAATCTAAACGAGTGGGGAGCTGCCGTGTGCGCGCGATTGAATAACAGCACAGATGGACTACTGCAGCCCACATATATGTCTTTATTGCTCAAGTGAGTCGATCAATGTTATGATAGGCCCACTCTTTTCCGTAACAAATAAAACAACACAAAGGAACATACTTTGCCGAATTACATTTAAGTAAAACGCTGAGTCGTGTATGTGTTCTGTAATTTTGTAATTTTGTATGCGCGTGTGTGTATGTACGTGTGAGGGAGAGAAAGTTGTTTAGAAACGATGAGAAGAGCTTCAATCAGGCCGTCCGTCGTTCCTCGGGTGGATCAATCAATACCACGACTCTCGCGCGAGGCAGGCCACAAAGAGCAACAGCCTCCCCGGTCTCCCGAAATATGACGTAGACCTGTGTATGTGAGAGTGAGTGGCGACGCGCAGAATTGAGCTGTTCCTTAGTGCGCGTGGGTTCCTGCCAAATGTGACGACAGCGCGTGTGTGACACGCTCCCTCGAGGATGAATAACTTTGATTTTATATGTCGGCAGGCGCTCCGTTTCTTCGAGATCGATATGCCTGTAGAATTCAAACAAAAGATTGAAATTAAGAGTTCCACCGTGTCAACTAAGAAAATACCCACGACAAACAAAAAGATGGAAGGATCAGAATAAGCGAAACAGAAATAAATAAAAAAGGAAAATAAGAAAGGCGAAAAGCAATTATGAATATTGAACCGTCTGGGAAGGATCCTTCGGCTCCATTCATTTCCCCTTTGTCCTAGATCAGGGTTTTGTTCTGACGTGAGAATAAAAGTGGCCATTAGTACGCCCCCCCCCCCCCGGTAAAAATGAAAAAAAGCGCACTAAAACAAGAAATATCTCCAATTTAAATACATTTGTATAACATGTTATAAACTTGCCAATCTCACCCTTTATACTGAGTAATTTATTCAGACAAAGTGATTTTGATATCCAGGTCTCTACCAATTTTTGTCCTCCCCTTTTATCCTGTCGGTGCCCCCCCACCCCCCGGAAAAAAATAAAAAGCTCAACGAATCGTCGCGTCACGTAACATCATGACTACTAGACACCTAAGTTTACTTTCTGGAAGGGTACGTGACAATTCAAACGTCGTAACCCTAAGACTACTTATCAGGGCCTGGAAACTTGACTTTTATTACTACTGAAACATGAGTCAGCGAACAAATATTACGAGACCCTTATCATAGTGTCACTGGCTTTTGTTGTCCTTGTCTCTTGTTTCTGTCTCTCTCTCTCTCTCTCTCTCTCTCTCTCTCTCTCTCTCTCTCTCTCTCTCTCTCTCTCTCTTA
>NW_004797592.1:522332-524061 GCF_000002075.1 Aplysia californica
GTCTGTCTGTCTGTCTGTCTGTCTGTCTGTCTGTCTGTCTGTCTACGTTCTACCTCATGTTCGCGCACATGCTTTCGTCTCTCTCTACTGGTATATTATATTGTATTATAATTTAAATAAATAGAACACGAACTTATACACACGGACACGTGTTCAATACCAGTCTATTTTATTAACCGGGTTCCCTCTAGACGCCATGATAATATCAGTGAAACTCCAGCATTCTAACGTAATCTCTGTTGCACAACGAGCTTACCCGTAGATCAAAGGATATTATATTGACATTGGCCTTCGCTCTTATCCGCCTCAAGTTCCTAATCTACAAAACTAATCAGCCTTGATTTCAGACTCGTCAAATCGGTTAGAGAGTTTAGAGTTGTGCTTTGAACTTTACCAAAATAAAAAGGAGTCACCTAAACTGCTTTGTGATGATGACTACATACGAGTTCGATACACGTATCTGCTTTGGCGTCAGTATGACCTTTAACCTTTGATCCTTTTTTTTTCTTCTTCTGTATTCTCTCCATTTCAAAATGACACCAAACAAGGAGTTAAACGTATGTAAAAATACAAATGAAACGACATAGGTCGACAAACTGTGCGACTATATAGAGTAAGGCATTGCGTACAACACGTACGTGACTACAGCAAATCGCTGACCTCAAGGACAATGGGGGAATGCATTACCTACAACAGCAGTAACCATAACAGCTACAAGGATAACCACATGAAGTCAGAAGAAAACAACAACCGTAGTAGTGACAGCAAGAGCAATACTACACTCCTAAACATAAAAAAGCAACAAAGTAACAACCCCCCCCCAACCCCAATCAAACAAACAACCAACGACAACAACAAACAAACCCTAAGTACTACGTAACATACCCCCTCCCCCTGAAAAGATTAAAGAAAAAAATAACTTTCAATCATAATTTTAAGACTAAAAGGCCTATCAAAACAAAGAACAGCACATAAAAAAACACAACACAATAGACACAACAAAATAACGAATTAACTTACAAAACAGAACAAATCAGAAACTAAACAATAGTCGAGAATGACAAACAAACTAACAAACAAACAGGCAAACATACAAACAAACAAAAAACGAAACAAAACAAACTACCCCCACCCCCACCCCCACCCCCCCAAAAAAAAGAAAAAAAAAATCCCAGCAGAAAACGAAAAAAAAAATTAAAGAACAAAATAACACTACTCCACTACCAAGGGGAAAAAACCACGGCTCGCCATTCGGCAAAGGAAACTGATTCTATCCCAGCATCTGGATGACAGATGGGTAAATCTTTGTGTAGCGTTAAGTACAAAATCTTTGTGTAGCGTTAAGTACACTCCCGGCTATAAACATAACAATATGCTACGGGTGTTCAACATAACAGTGTTTCCTTTCATATTCTGATCCCAAGCTCAAGCATTTGCGTCCAGTCCATTTTGATGTAATGCAAGCTCTGTGAGAAAACTCGTAGGTTATAGAATTAAGATAAATGTTACTGAATGGGTTGTGCTATCGAAGCAACATTAGAACCTTTAAGTAATCCTCAAAGAGGAGGTGATTAAATTATTATTTATGAGAACAACATGGTTTATCTGATCGCACTGGTTTGTCTCATAGAGAACACCCTTACCCTCAGATTGAATAAATTAAGAATAACGGGTAAAGAACACACAGGCACACACACACACACACACACACACACACACACACACACAC
>NW_004797592.1:525091-526259 GCF_000002075.1 Aplysia californica
AGATAGATAGATAGATAGATAGATAGATAGATAGATAGATAGATAGATAGATAGAATGGCCATCGCCTTCCATAATATTGTTTTTTTAATACCCTCAAGAAAAACGATACAAACTGAAGATACTTACTTCCGAATCCAAACAAGTTTCCCCAAGTCTACCTCCTTCTGTATCTTTCCGTCGTTTTCAAACAAACGTTAAAGTTTTCCATGTGTATAAAAGAACTCCTTGGCGAGAAACAGAATCTATGACCACAGCATTATAGAAACAGCCCGAAAGCGATTCCCACAGTCCACACTAGTGTTGTAAATCGGATAAAGGGTTGTATTGATACGGTACCTGTCAGGCAAGTGTAAGGTGTAGCTGAATAGTTTCCGTGTGAATCACTAGTTGCCGTGGACAGCCTTGACGTTTATCAAACTACAGCTGACAAGTTTGTGGCTCTTCGACATACACCGTATATAGAAATAGGCCTGGGTATACTGCTCGTGGTAAGCGAAGCCTTATTGCCATTTTTTGGAACCCGCAGGTTGTGAATATTACGGCGATAAAAGGAAAGAACGTTAAGGGGGATTAGCCGCAGGTAAAACGAGTGGGCTTGCTCGCTTGGTCGAGTTCTGTGAATTCGTGTTTTTGTTGTGTGTTCAGTTTAAAAGACACTAGCAAATCAATGTGTGTTATTATTATAGATAGTATGACCTGCAGAACTAATAATACGCCTCTTTGGAATAGGGTTGAAAGAGAAAAGAACAGCTGAAGCAAGGTATACTGAACGAGCTGAATGAATTAACGAAATAATTCATAATTGTCATCCTGTCTGACATGGTATGGTATAGGGTGGTATGGGTTTGACACCTCTTTGAACACTGTTAAGGGTTCGTTTTCAGGAGGGTGGATGAATGGATGGGTGGACTGGTGTGTTAGCAAACTGATGAATAGGTGGATGAATATTGAGTGAACGGTTGGGTCAGTGGATGGTTGCGTGAGTGGGTGAGTGAGTAAGAGATTGATTGAATAAATGAGTGCAAAGAGCAAAATGTCCAGAAGAGTGAGCAAGTGTCTAAATGAATAAGTAAAATTGGGAATTGAGTGTGTGTGTGTGTGTGTGTGTGTGTGTGTGTGTGTGTGTGTGTGTGTGTGTGTGTGTGTGTGTGTGTGTGTGTGTGTGTG